>NC_090226.1:15767500-16067500 GCF_024489055.1 Chanodichthys erythropterus
TTTGTTTTTCCAGGTATGGTGTTGGTGCGTAGTGACAGTGGTCAGTTGCTGATGATCCCTCAGCAGATGTTGGCACAGATGCAGGCCCAGTCTCAGGCCGCCCGCCCTGCTGCCCCCACCAGCACCACCCCTGGGCAGATCACCTCTGCACAGGTAATGCTATCTGACCACCCTCAACTGATTTAACATCAGCTGTACATATTTCTTAATGAATGGGGCTATGACTGCAGAATAATTAATAGATTTGTTGTGTGAAGTATGGATTAGGGATGCACCAATATGAACATTTTCGCCGATAGCAATAACCGATAATTCTTTATATTGGAAAGGCGATAACTGATATATTGGCTGAAAAATCTAAATCCAAATTTTTATATAATATAAATTATATACAAATATAAATAAATACTTATACTTGTAAATATTTCTCAAATATATACATGAATGTGTTTGTATTTATATATACATAATAATAACACACAGTACTCACACATATATTAGGCAAACTCAAACTTTTATTTTGTATGCGATTAATCGCGATTAATCGTTTGACAGCCCTAATCCCAAAACTGAAGCTGAAACACGGCAACTAAACCCAGAGAATTCACAATGTTTTATTACAGTTGTGTTTTCATTATAATGTCTTATTATAATGTTTTTTTAACGATTGCTTAAAAACAGGCGATTATTAGGGCCAATTATATCCTGTCAATCAAAAGGTGGCAGAAAAACATGTCAGACTGCAACTCGTACTGTTTGTGAATAAAATGTCTCTTGTGTTGAATTTACAATAACAATTAAGAAAATAGTGACGTTAAAGGGATAGTTCACCCAAAAATGAAAATTTGATGTTTATCTGCTTACCCCCAGGGCATCCAAGATGTAGATGACTTTTTTTCTTCAGTCGAACGCAAATTATAATTTTTAACTGCAACCGCTGCCGTCTGTCAGTCAAATAATAGCAGTGATTGGGAACTTGAACAATAAGAGAAAAAACTTCCATAGACAAATCCAAATGAAACCCTGCGGCTCGTGACGGCACATTGATGTCCTAAGACACGAAACGATCGGTTTGTGCGAGAAACCGAACAGTATTTATAATTTTTTACCTCTAATACACCACTATGTCCAACTTCGTTCAGCTTCCGGCTAGTGAGGTCTGATTGCGCTCTGACAACGGAAGTGATGTCTCGCGATCATTGAAGTATATGGGTGAGACATCACTTGCGTCATCAGAACGCGTTTTTTGACCTCACTAACAGGAAGCTGAACGAAGTTGGACATAGTGGTGTATTAGAGGTAAAAATTATATAAATACTGTTCGGTTTCTCGCACAAACCGATCGTTTCGTGTCTTAGGACATTAATGTGCCGTCACGAGCCGCAGGTTGTAATTTTGATTTGTCTAAGCAAGTTTTATTTACTGTTATAGTTGAAGTTCCCATCTACTGCTATTATTTGACTGACAGACGGCAGCGGTTGCAGTTAAAAATCATAATTTGCGTTTGACTGAAGAAAAAAAGTCACCTACATCTTGGATGCACTGGGGGTAAGCAGATAAACATCAAATTTTCATTTTTGGGTGAACTATCCCTTTCAAGGGATAGTTAACCCAAAATTGAAAATTCTGCCATTATTTACTCACCCTCAAGTTGTTCCTGTATGAATTTCTTTTTTCTGCTAAACACAAAAGAAGATATTTTGAAGAATGTCAGTAACCAAACAGTTGATGGGCCCCAGTGGCCCCGTATTTACTTGTATGACTTAAAGGCACAGTATGTTATTTTCATGGCTAGGGGTCGCTAAACTCTTCAAAACAATAACAAAGTCGTAGATTGATGACAGTTAATAAGCGTGGACTCATGGAACTTGTCATTCCAGTGAATGCATTCATGTTTTTAACATGAGAGTGGTATAAAGCAGGGCGTGGCCAAGAATCGCCAGCGTGATTGCTAATGAGAGACAGATATCAGTGACACACGCGAGTCCCAGGGGATACAAAGGAATGAGGACATTTCATTCTACCAAACTACTCGCAAAGCTGAAATACTTCTCACACGGGTCAGTTTATTTGATGAATTAAAATTGAGGTAACACAGCACTGTTTCACTTGGTCTAATGTTTCACTATCATACTAAACTGCATTTGAGTGTGTCAAAAAAGTTGTGTCGTTATGCTAAGTATTAGTTTGTTGGCTGTATGAGACTAACAGTACGCTAGATCAACATTAGAATATCATACAGATGATATTCTAACTTTTTATCATGTTGAGCTATGTAACATTTGATTAGTCTTATGTAGCCAACATTTGATTACCTTGTCTAATAACGTGCAAGAGCGGCATCTCTGTCAAGTCAAAGTTGTTGCGAAGCTCTCACCATCTCGGAAACGCCACGCCGATATTGATCCTTGTTTTATAACTCCTTTTGTCCCAAAGTTTGCTTGCCATGGTCCATAATGTTTGAACGAAACAACAACAGCATGTCGTAAGATGTCCACATCTGTTGCCATGGTTACTGTGCAGTACAAGGATACCAGGGATAACGCAGATATTACGTCATTGACAGACAAAAAGTGACAAGGGAGGGACGGGCACTATTTAAAATTGTGAATTTCTCTGAATTTACAAATTCTTGGAAAGCTTTTAGGATAATGTAAGTACACAGCTGATTGAAATATATAACACTGTGCAAGTGGTTTTGGATATTTTAATATAAAAATCTTACATATTGTGCCTTTTAATACCATAGTATTTGTTTTATCCATACAATGGAAGTCAATGGGGCCCATCAACTGTTTGGTTTGCCATATTTTTCAAAATGTCTTCTTTGTTTTTTGCCTAGCATTCTGCCGTTTCAGTCGCCATGAATTTCTTTCTGAAACGCGTCACAAAAATTAACCTTAGCTCATTAAGAAACTTAGCGTATACTTGCCACACAGACATGAGAAACATGTATCTTGAAATGTCTACTTTTAAATTAACCAATTTAAATTGAAATTAAATATTCTATGATTATGTAAACTGTATGAAACCAATGAGAGGTACAGTCTTTCCCATCTGAGCTCATTATCTGTAATGTGGTCACACCCACGTGCAGCACAGGCTATTTATACGGTAATCATCCATGTGAGCCATGCGAAAATGTAAATGCCCCCATCACCTCGATTAAAAAAAGCATCAAGCTTCGTCGGGTTACTCTACTTATCGTTTTTGGAAGAAGACGCGCTATGAGGAATAAACTTTGAATTTACCTCAGAAGAAGAATGTGACACGCGGCTTGATCCAGTGGAGGATTTCATTTACTGACAAGTAAGTCATTCATTCTTTTATATTAGTTAACATGTTTTTCCATAAACTTGTACATATTTTACTATTTGGGCTGACAAAAACATGTGAATTCAACTGAGACCTGTTGAAATATGAAGGTAGATAGGCAATATTTCATTCCATGTAAATGCTCTATAATATAATATAAATAAAAGCATAATATGATATAAAAGTAATGAGTGTTTATACTGTAACATGATGAATGTTACAGTCTAATAATATTTAGATCAGTGTTTACTGTGAAAAACTGTGTTCAGGAATATCTGCTCAAACTTAGATGTTTATAATGTGCAAAACAATAATAATTTAATTTCTGAAACGTAAAATGGCATTTTTGTACTGTATGATAATACAAACAGATCATATGTGTGTCAAGACTTTTATGGTTGTATGACTGTTGTTATCTGTGGGCAATATTAGTAGGCTATTAGTGATTTCTAATTTAATAATATAGTTGCTCCTTATATTATTATAACAGTTGTTTGCTTTTTTATTACAGCGATCAGATACCTGCACCACAAAGGAGTCCTGCTAACTTTCAAAATTCCATCAGCCAGCCGTGCAACCACATTGGACTGATATTCTACATGATCATGGTAAAATAAGCTCCATCACTGACTACTGATGTTGGGGTGTTTTTTTTCTTCAGTGCATGGCAAAGGAAGCAGCAAACACATTTGGAAATGCCAGGTATGGTTCACTTGTTTCTACAGTTGAACAGGAACTGTTTTCTGGAATGGCACAAAGGTGCATAACCGTTCTGTGCGTAAGTGTCTGTGTTTAGGTTTGTGCTCAATAATTTGCCTTTGAACTTCATTATGTATATCTTGATTATGTTGAAAATAAACTACAAAAAAAAAACACATTCTTCTCCCATCATCATTTTCCTCACATTCTTTTGTTTCCCTCAGTCCCATTCACATGGATAGGTCCATTAGGGGAGTGTCTTTGTCTTCTCAGGTGTAAATCACATCAATATTCATGGCCATTGACACTCTCTTGCATACAGCCTAGCATAAATAGTGTCTTACAAAATTTAAACTAATATATTGTTTTATGTGAATGAGTCAGGATGATTTTCACATCATTTTGTAGTCTTTTGTTTTATGGCCTTATTTCAGTGACTTTTTTTTCACTGACCATGCATAAAGTTGTATACAAACTTGTTGTATACATAATAGCTGTATACAAACATTTAAATTTTTATTTGTGTAATTATTATATCTGAAAATAAATAGCAGTTGAATATAATAGTTTGGGCTTGGTTGTTAATTTTAACCTCTAATATTATAGCAGTGTACCAGATGAGAAATTCCTTTGTATAGTGTACAGCATTAGATTGATTTGTTTTCCTTAACAAAATTAAAGTATCGTATCGGCAGATATCATTCTGAATAATCAGCCAATGGTATTGGCGGTGACATTTAGTATATTGCACCTCCTAATAATAGGATATATGAGATGTAGGATTTTAAAAATAAGGATTTGTTTTTATGCTGACTGAATAGATATTTATCATATTTGTGATGGAGTCTGGGACAATTTTGGCAAGGCAGGTAAAAATTCTGTTTAAAAACTACTACTATGATTTTTACTTTCCTTGTCACAATTTCCACACTCACCCCACCACAAATATGATAAACAGCTGTTTTAGGCAACATAAATATGTATATATCTTTTGTTGAACATTGTGTTTACTTTACAGAAATATTAATAATGTATACTATCGTTCAAAAGTTTCGGGTCAGTAACATAAAAAAAAAAAAAGATTTAGAAATACTTTTATTCTGCAAGGATGCATACAATTGTTTAAAAGTGACACTAAATACATTTATAATGTTTAAAAATATGTCTATTTAAAAAAAAAATGCTATTATTTTAAACTATATATTAAAGACATTTTTCTTGAGCATCAAATAAGCATATTAGAATGATTTCTGAAGGATCACGTGACAGTGGCTACGTTTAAATACACCAATTTTCATCAGTCTGAATGAATTGAATCCCACTGCAGATCTGTTTACATGTACTCTAAACATTGTAATCTGATTTAAATATACGTTTATATATGTTTTTATATACATTCCATTAAAACTTTTGCACACGCGCTCTGCGTGTGTGACGTCATATCAATGATTAAGGTGTTTACATGAACGTTTTTCAATCTGATTGAGCTGTCAATCCAATTACAAATGGATTATTTGGGTGCATGTAAACGTAGCCACTGAAGACTAGAGTAATGATACTGAAAATTCAGATTTGCCATCACCGGAATAAATTACTTTTTTTTAATATAGTCAAATAATAGTTATTTTACAATATTTAACAGTATTATATTTTGAATAAATGCAACTTTGGTGAGCATAAGGTAAACTTCGTTCATAACCATTTTATATATATATACAAATTAAGAAATTCTTCATACAGTGGACTACCCATACAGGATCCAAACTTTTGAATGGTAGTGAAACTCTGTTGGAAAAATGTATTTAAAATCAATTTAAAAAAAAATAATAATAAAAAAAATAAAAACTCTTGCATATGATGTGAAATATTACTGATTTTTTTTTTTTTTTTTTTTTTTTTCTTAACTCTAACTCTAACTTTTTTAATTCTAACTCATGTTTCCAAGACTATAGTAAGTAGTTCTGTGGCTCATCTAGGCTAGAAAATGTAACTTTGACATTACATCAACATGATTTGACACCAGTGTTCATTAGATCACATAAAGACAATGTTTTAAGACAAAAATTTAGTGACAACTCAGCACAGGTCCAATAGGGTGAGTGACAGTTTTTCCAAGTAGCCCAGAAATCTCTCACACTGGCCCTGGGTCCATTGGCCTATTGTTGAGTCCTGAGATGATGAAGTTTGATATTAACTAGTTAGTATTTGCAGAACTCTTCTCACTGATGTCTGTCTGATTTCTGCATACCTGCAGGCACCTGGAACTCCTCTAATGGCCCGACAGGTGACCCCTACCACCATCATAAAGCAGGGCTCTCCTACACCCAGCAGCACGGCCACTACCACACTCCAGAGACCACCTGTACAGGTACCTACAAAAAGCACATCATGAAGAAACAGCCCCTTAGAAATGAAAGAATAATCCTGCGCTGTGAATTGTATTTCTTCTCTCTTCATACTCATTCTCTCTCATGTGTCAGCAGGCCTCCTCTGTGGGTGCAGTTTTGTCAGTGCAGGCAGGAACTGCCCAGAGGACTGTGACTGCTGCCACGGGGACCACCGTCTCCTCGGCAACGGTGAGAGGCTGCGCTAACTTTGCAGTCACACAAAGACGTGCTGATTCACAACTGAAGAGACGGTGCTGAATATTTAGCTTCATGCTTAAAGGCTTCGTGAAGGGTCTGTTAACTGACCTGATCATCATGTTTTAAGAGCTGGTGAAAAATGAGTTGTTAAATTGATTTCCAAGTGTAAACCTAAATGAAAATCTGTTTTCTCAGACTGGGAATCCCCTGATATCCCCATTTGATGCTAGGCTCATGCTGTTAAGTCTTAACCTGAACATTTGTATGTATTCAAGGGACAGTTGCAAGATAACCTTAAGCTACTGCAGGAGGAGTAAAACTGCTTTGTGCTAATACAATCACTTTTCTTTTTTTTAATAGGAGACAATGGAGAATGTAAAGAAATGTAGGAACTTCTTGTCCACGCTGATAAAGCTGGCCACTAGCGGTAAGCAGTCATCAGAGACTGTCGCTAACGTTAAAGAGCTGGTCAAGAACCTGCTGGTAAGTCTCAGAGGTTGAGTGTGTTTGCATATTTTTTATTCTGTGAAAAAAGTTGACATTTTGTGAGTCATAGTTAAAGATATATATATGTAATATTTATTTTTCAATGATAGTACATAAAGCTGAATTGAACGGATTCCCTTTTAGTGACCATTAGTGAAAATTATTCTGTTTTATTCACTTGTTCAAAAGTTTAAGGACAATAAGATTTTTTAAATGTTTTATTTAAAATGTGTTTTAATGTTTATTTGATCAAAAATGTGGTAAAACCTGTAGTATTGTGAAATGTAATTACAATTGAAAATAACCTTATTCAATTTTGATATATTTTAAAATGTAATTTTTTCATGTGATGGCAAAACTGAATTTGCTCCAGTCTTCAGTGTCACACGATCCTTTAGAAATAATATGCTGATTTGGTGCTCAATAAACATTTGTTATTATCAATTATTATTGTTTTTTAATGCATTTTTTGCATAGTAAAATAAAACCTATAGTTTTGCCAAATAATTTTTTCAGTTAAATATCTTAACCAGGTTTAGTGTTTTATTCTACCCTAATATTTAAAATATTTAAAAATATAAATATTTTCTCATATTTTGATAGTTTAATTGAACTTGTAGGGTCATTAAAAACAAATCCCCAAACCAGTCCTCTCCGGACATCACATTTGGCCACTACTGTATACAGCTGAATAGAAAATTGTTCTTTGCAAATTATATTATTAATATATTTTAATTGAAACATTAATACAAATGTCTGTTTATATGGTTTGTCTTTCAATAGTACCAGCTCATCTCTACTAGTTTGTGTAAAGCCATATGATTATGACTTTTTGTACAAAGATACAGTACTGTATGTTCAAACATTTGCTTAGTTGTATAGAAATAGTACCAAATCTTATATATCTCTTCTTTATTTTGGTCTCAGACTTTTGAACCCCACTGTATTGGTCCTAGGAATATGAATCTCTAAAAATACTAAAATGTACCTATGTGTGAGTTGTTTTTGCTGTTTGTCCCCTCAGGAGGGGGCGATTGAAGCAGAGGAGTTCACCAGCAGGCTCTACAAAGAGCTCAACTCGTCTCCTCAGCCTTATCTAGTGCCTTTCCTGAAGGTAAAGATCTTTTTCTTAAAAAATTTTGATTCATGTAATTCAGTGAAGGTACAGGTAATTACCTTTTATTAAATAGACAATTATCCTAAGTAGTTTAAAGTCCACTAACAGGAGGGAAAATCATTTTGAAGCAAACTGGGATTAAAGGGATAGCTCACCCAAAAATGAAAATTTGATGTTTATCTGCCAGGGCATCCAAGATGTAGGAGACTTTGTTTCTTCATTAGAACACAAATTACGATTTTTAACTCCAACCGTTGCCATCTATCAGTCAAATAATGCGTGTCAATGGGAACTCTATCAGTAAGAGTCAAAAAAACACGACAGACAAATCCAAATTAAACCTCGGCGACACATTAATGTCCTAAGACACGAAACGATTGGTTTGTGTGAGAAACCGAACAGTATTTATATCATTTTTGACCTCTAAAACACCACTATGTCCATCTGTCTCGCGCTTATACTTCAATGAGTGCTAGACATCACTGTAGTTGTCAGAGTGCGATCAGACCTCACTAAGCGAGTGCTGAATGCAGTTGGACATAGTGGTGTTTTAGAGGTAAAAAATTATATAAATACTGTTCGGTTTCTCGCACAAACCGATCGTTTCGTGTACATCTTGGATGCGCTGGGAGTAAGCAGATAAACATCAAATTTTCATTTTTGGGTGAACTATCCCTTTAAGTTTATATGCAATGTTTATTTAGCAGGATCGTTATCTTAGTGAGGCCTGTTTTAAAATGCACATGTAAATAGCATGTTTATTTGGGAGGTGGTGTTAACAAGTTGCAGCATTCACACTGCCTGCATATGCTGCACAGTGCTGCTTATCTGAAGCGTAGGAGGAAGTGGAGCTGCATTAAATTGTTTTTTGCAATTGCTTGTAAGACAATTAATTGCAAGCCAAAACTCCATAATTGGGAGTGTCCTATTGCCCACATTTAATCCCTCTTCTTCCATGTGTTTCCTCAGAGGAGTCTTCCAGCTCTGCGACAGCTCACTCCTGACTCCACGGCCTTCATCCAGCAGAGCCAGGCCCTCCAGGCACCCACTGTGGTGCTGACCAGCCCCAACACTGCTGGAGCCACCGGCACAGCCCCTCGCACGCTTGTCCAGCCTGCCCTCAGCAACTCCAGCCAGACCGCCTCTTTGGTAAAGACAGATCTACATGCATAATTTACCTCATGTGTTTTTTTTATTGAAGTTCAAGGACACTATTGGGATTATTTATAATAAAAGCATATTACGGGTAAAATGAAGTGTTTAGTCTTAATTTACGCCGAGCTAAATAATTGGATGATTGTTTTAATTGCTTTAGTACATAGTTTAAATGATGTTGAATGGTAATGCCTGTATTTGCCTTGTGGCAAAGTATAAAATCACACTGAGCTGTGTCATTAAATACAAAGGTAACATCATATGCATATCATTATAACTAGCTGGTGTTTCTTAAACATTAGTGCAGAGTATTGGCCGTTGGCAACATAGAGTAAATTTTTGTGTCTGATAATATGGACAATGGGTGAGGGTTAAAATTGTGAATTTTTGGGCTTCAAAATCTCGCCCCCCCCATTTTAAAGCTTGGAAGAACCAGGATATATTTATCTGAAAGAAGATAGTCATATACATCTAGGATGGCTTGAGGGTGAGTAAATGGGAAAATGGGATAATTTTCATTTTTGGACCATTTTAATTAATGGACCCTTTAAAAAGATCAGTTTTGAATCATGTTAATATGGTTTATGTGTACTTAAGAATCACGAGACTTAAATCAGTATAAATTCCTTGTTTGTATAACAATGTTTAGGTAAATATACACATTCAGGACAGAGTTTTGTTGAAGTAAATATGCATTTATAAAAACATTAAAATATTTCATGAAAAGTAATATTTGTAAAATAGTTTAAATTCATTTTGAGGCCATTTCCTCAATATTATTATATAAAAAACTGAAAAGCATAATAATTATATACACATACATATATATATATATATACATACATACACACACAAACAAATAGTTATATACATATATGCTATACATGAATAATAATAATAAAAAATAAATACTTATTTATACATTAAAAAGTATTTAAAAACAAATATACATGATGAATGAATATGAGCTGCATATAATTATGCAGCATTGGCCCAAAACTCTCTGCAATCCATCTTTAATGTTGAGCCTTTACAATAAAATGTTCTCCATATGGTTGTAATTATAGAACTACATTCAATGTCGTTGTTCAGGTGTTGCAGCCTCCACAGCAGGGGGCAATAGTGAAGCCCCCTCAGGTTACCCTGACAACAACTCCTATGGTAACGCTCAGGGGTCAGCCCCACAGCCACATAGTGGTGGGTCAGCCTCAGGTGCAGCTCAAACAGATCCAGACAGGTGAGGGTGTCTGTCAGATCCATCACTGTCTGTTTTTCATAATTATAAAGACACAAAATGTAACATCTCTCTCTCTCTTTCAGTGGCAGTGAAGCAGGGTGTGGTGAGTAGCACTAAACTGGCTCCCGGCTCCGTGTCTGTAGCGATAGCTCAGAAGAATAAAGCTAAGGATGGTGCTGGAGGAACTTTCAGGTGTGTGTTGTTGTGTTAATTTAACTTTTGAATGATCTTCTATGAGACCCTTTCTGCCACCATGTGAAATACAGTGTATGTTCCAACAGCCCAATAGTGGTTTTCACAGGGTCATGGCCATCTTAAATGAGATTTCAAATCACAGAGAGCATATTAGTTTTGTCCGAATGGCACTACGAACAGCATATGCAACACTTGTGCATCAATAACTTAACAGGAAGTAGAGAATAGAGTTTACCACAAGGCATTGTGCACAACATGAGTACTACACAAAGTGTGGCTAATCTGATTTTGATGAAAAGGAGTTGTTTGTCATTCGGCTTAATTCATCTCAGGCAGTATTTTCTGAATAAAATATGACCATCACATTGCCACATAACAGTGTGATGTTCATTTTTATACTGAACCACCAATGTTGTTTTAATATTATGTACAATTATAGTATTTATATATATATATATATATATATATACAGTCATGCTCAAAAGTTTACATACCTCTTGCAGAATGTACAAAATGTTAATTATTTTAATAAAATAAAAGGGATCATACAAAATACATGTTATTTTTATTTTTTATTTTATTTAATACTATCCTGAATAAAATATTTTACATAAGATGTTTACATATAGCCTACAAGACAAAAAAATAGCTGAATTTATAAAAATGACCCAGTTCAAAAGTTTACATACCCTTGATTCTTAATACTGTGTCGTTACCTGGATGATTTTTTTTTTTTTGTGTGTTTGTTTTGTGATGGTTGTTCATGAGTCCCTTGTTTGTCCTGAGCAGTTAAACTGCCAAATGTTCTTCAGAAAAATCCTCCAGGTTCTTTGGATTTCCAGCATCTTTTGCATATTTAAAACTTTTACAGCAGTGACTGTATGATTTTGAGATCCATCTTTTCACACTAAGGACAAATGAGGGACTCATATGCAAGTATTATAAAAGGTTCAAACATTCACTGATGCTCCAGAAAGAAACACAATGCATTAAGAATCAGGGGGTGTAAACTTTTGAACAGGATGAAGATGTGTACATTTTTCTTATTTTGTTTAAATATCATATTTTTTCATTTAGTACCGCCCTTCGGAAGATACAGAAGATACTTACATGTCTCCTTGAAGACAAATTAAGTACAATTTACCTTGATCTTCAAATTCAAAAATGCATCGTGTTTCTTTCTGGACCATCAGTGAATCAGAGTTAATCTTTGGCATCAGAGCAATTATGTGGTGTCAGATTTTAGCAAAGACATGTTTATAACAGGCATTTTAAAGTCAGCATTTGTACAATTGGGGAAAAAACCTCAACCCTCAAACTTGATGCTAAGTACTCTTTCTAACATATATGCTTGTATGTCTTAATCTGTACAGGGATGATGACGACATTAATGACGTGGCCTCAATGGCAGGTGTTAATCTTTCGGAGGAGAGTGCCCGTATCCTGGCCACCAACTCTGAGCTGGTTGGCGCGGTCACGCGGTCTTGTAAGGATGAAGCTTTCCTCTCCGCCAGTATGTTACAGCACAAGATACTAGAGATAGGTGAGACTTCTAGTTATGTCAAAGTCTTCTATTAAATTTAATTAAAATGTACTGTTTTACTATAGCTGATAGTTGTTGCCCTGTACGTTGTCAGGCCAAAGGTTTGGAGTGACAGAGCTGGGTCCCGAGGTTGTGAACATCGTCTCTCACGCCACTCAACAGAGACTGCAAAACCTTCTAGAGAAGGTCTCACTGATCGCCCAGCAAAAGAACATGACTTACAAGGCAAGTCTGCAAACCTAGTTGTGCTAGTAATTGAGATTGTACTTGCTTTAGCAATATTTTAGCTTGTATTTTTAATTTTATATTTCTTTACCAAAAAAACTTGGATAGGAACCTTGGATAGGTCTCTTTTATGTCAGGCTTGGTCATTGTGGGTTTTGGTCTCAAAAGCAAGACACTCTATCCTTTGGGTGCCAGCTTTCGTTTTGAACCTGTAAGGCTGTGTGTAATGTGATTGATGTGTGTGTGCAGGAGGACAGTCGGTACGAGCAGGTGGAGGATGTTCGCTCTCAGCTGAAGTTCTTTGAGCAACTTGACCAGTTGGAGAAACAAAAGAAAGAGGAACAGGAGAGAGAAATTTTAATGAAGGCAGCTAAGGTTAGTAAAGCACCTCCAGCCACACACACACCTCTAATTCTACAACTGGCCAGAGGTTCTTATCATTGATTGAGTTTGGAAGACTGAACCTGTGCTAAACTTAAGTGGTAAAGTTTTTTCCTCTCACACCACAGTGGATTTGATTTTGTTGATGCTTGTGATTCAGTATCAATGATTAATGGCATTCTTTTATTTTTAAAGAACATGATTCAATGCATCACAATATCATATATGGATTCTAATATGACTTTTTCACGGAAAGACGAAAGACTGAGTCAGAGATCTCCCTCGCTTCACTTTTATCCAGTACCACATCTCACAGACGCAGCTCTGCTTTTTATAAACTTAAATGTAATTATATGAATGAACACACAAATATTAAAAACAAAACTGATACCTGAAGTATTAACGCAGTATCATTAGACAGAAGTAAAAGAACTGTTTTCATTAAAAATGTAAATATCATACTCAGTGACAGTACTGTAAATATCACCCACAATTGAAACACCACCATTAATCGAAATGGTAATGTGAACATCAGTATGTTAATGTAAAGGAATACAAGCTATCTGCAAAAACATCTTTACACATGTACACTATCGTTCAAAAGTTTGTGGTCAGTAAGATTTTTTTGAAAGAAACTACTTCTTACAAAAGATTTCTATTTCAAATAAATGCTTTAAAGTTTCTATTCATCAAAGAATCCTAAAAAAATGAATCGCAGTTCACAAAATATTACGCAGCACAACTGTTTTCAACATTGATAATAATAAGAAATGTTTCTTGAGCTCCAAATCAGCATATTAGAATGAATTCTGAAGGAAAGAGTTGCATAACTTTACCTTTGTCCACTGTAGTGGTTATATTTATATATTTCTTCCACACAAATTGTAGGACCCCATAATTACACACTCTTCTTATTCTGTAGACAGAAACTGCATGCGTTGATGCATTAACTGCGAAACATTTAGGAGATTAATCACAATTACATATTTGAATCGATCGACAGCCTTAATTTTTACATATTCATTTGATCCCAGCAGATGTCTCTGTGTGTTTTGACTGTTGATCCTCTAATTGCTATTTATTTATTGCAGTCACGCTCACGACAAGAGGACCCCGAGCAGCTGCGGCTGAAACAGAAGGCCAAAGAGGTAAGATGGCACACTTGAGATATTTATCTTGTCAGAGGACCATTGTGTTTGATTATGGGTCAGAGCTGATGTATGTGTGCGTGTGGCTACAGATGCAGCAGCAGGAATTGGCTCAGATTCGACAGAGAGACGCCAACTTGACGGCGTTGGCGGCTATCGGACCCAGAAAGAAAAGAAAACTGGATTCTCCTTCATTTGGGACTGACGCAGAGGTACGAAATATCTCTACCTCACCATGGCAGTCTGCTGCCCTCCACCTTCTTCTCCTTCTGTCCCCTTCTGTGCCCTCTTTAAATCTTTTAGCACCTGTTGGACAGGTTTGAGATGTCAGGTTGTGCTTCATGGGTCTCAGATTGTCACAAATGGCAGATGGGACAGTGTAAAAGCATAACAAGTCATTTTCAGCTAATTTTTACACAATAATAAAAACGTATTCCTGTATCATGCTATTTATTTTCATTTTATATTATATTATATTACATTATATTATCTTATTCACTTTTTTCAGAGAAAAAAAGCACAATTTAAAAACTATTTTAAAATAGAATTCTGTATCATGTTATTTTTTATTTTATATTAGTTTAATAATATTTGTTTAATATTTATATTATGATATATTATAATTTACTTTTTCAGAAAAAAAAAATACATTTGACTATTTTTGGCGCAAGAAATATATTTTGTAATTTTTTTGTAACATTCATTCTCACCTAAACTTTTGTTCCTCAGAACTTCCACTGTTAGATTACTCTATTACTCTATATATTTTATTTATAGTATGATTTATATTATATTTAGATATATTCTAATTTTTTTTTTTTGAATTTTTTTTCCCCAATACTTAAAATGTAATTGTGTATTGTTATTTTGATTTTATATTTGTTTATATTATATTGCAATATATTATCAGTCACAAAAATATTTTTTGAAGAATTGTCTCTATTAGATTACTCTTATTTGTTTTAATCTTCCAATATCAGATATAAAAAGGTATTTGTTCAAACAGTTATTACTGGTGTCAAAGTTTTTGTGTATGTTGACAGGGCTCAGGTTTGTGCGCAAGTGCATCCGGGGGCTTAAATGCAGGAGCGTCGAGGCAGTTCACTCGCCAGCGCATCACGCGTGTAAACCTCAGGGATCTGCTCTTCTGTCTAGAGAACGAGAGAAGCACCAGCCACTCACAACTGCTCTACCGAGCCCTTCTCAAATAGCAGATAGCCCATGCCCTTCACTCATTTCAGTCTTTAGGGCTCACTCCCTCATTCTTTCTTTCTGTCTTTTTTACTATTATCATTCTCTTTGTCATTCCCTTTTCGTCTTTCTTTATCTCACTTTCTGTCACTTTCTCACATACTCACACATACAGTGATACATTTTCCTTTCCTTTCTCGAGCTGACTTGTGCTCTTCTCTGTTTCACTCTCTGTTTTCTTTTAAGTCTTTTATTTTGCCTTGTTTTTAGCTCCCTGCCCTTTATGGATTTTACTCTTTAAATTGTGTTAAAAGAAAATTGCAATTATATATCATATGTTTTTCATAGAAGGTGGCTTTGTAATGTGCAAATTACCTATGTAAAAAAAGAATTCACAGTGGAACTACCCATTCATTTTATATTTGTGTTTTTATAAAGATGTTTTAAGAAATAAAAGTGGACAAAGTTTCTATAAAAAACTTTATGGTGTGGTTTTATAATATAACATGAAATGCTGTAAGAATCCTAATTGCTATATTCATTTAAAGCAAATAAGTTCATTTATACTGTTCATTAATTATCAATATACTGATTCAAATACACGACTCCTGATTCGTTTGCACCATCGCTCATACATGTTCTCTTGCTCGCCATTTTAGGTGCTGTAGTGAAAGTGTTATTTAGAAATTACGCTTATCACTAGGTTTTTTTTTTTTTTTTGTATAATTATATATCTCGTGGTCACCATACCTTAAATTTTACTTCCCTCAGGCGAGTGATTTGCAAACCAGTTGCGAATTGGTTCAAACGAGTGATTCAAAGAACCGGTTCAAAAGAACCATTCGTTAGCAAATGTACATCACATTGTAGTTTCCTTATTGTACGCTAGATGGCACTGTAGACCTGCGTTCATTGTGACGATGCTTCTGGGTTGATTTAGAGTAGCATGCTGCTAGAAATAAATGATAGTTTGTTGCTGAAACTCAAACATAATTACACATAAATTACAAATCAGACGTTTCTGCTTTTAAAGGGTCGTTTTCTGACTTATTTAATATGACTCCAGACAGTTACTGGATGTTCAAATGCTGTTTTTGAGCTGTTTGGAGGAACTACATTTTGGACTCATTTTCTTTTCTGTCGATTTGAGCAGTAGGGATAGATTAAACACTTCAGTGTTAGGCTTAGTTTTTAGGCCAGTTACAGTCACAGTCATCCATCCTGGATATACATAGGTTTAAGAGTTAAACTCATGACAGTTGGCAAGGCAAGATGGCATCGTTTGAGTTAATGTTTCTAGGCTACAAGTAGCTCATTCTGTCGCCTAGCACCTTTCAAAAAGAAAGATCACATAATAAGACCTAAATGATAGCAAAAATGTTGGATGTCTAAAGCTATGCACGTTCAAGCAAAGGTCAAAAGTCTCCCTTGATGGCTCGCTTACGTTTCCAAAACCACTCTGTACTTTATCCTGTAGATTTAGTGACTCATGACAGAATTGGCTACGAGTAATGATGCCGGTCGGTCCCGCACTGCAGAATCACTCTGCCATGTCCACCTCCCTCTTTTGCCCTTTGTGTGCGGGCGCAATCCAGTGTTTTCCATGGTAATTCCCTTCTTCGCTGCAAAGGGCCACTGTTCCTCTAGAGCTAAGCCCACATAAGCTCCCTCTCAAGAGAAAGAAAGAGAGATGGCAGAGGCTGACTGGTTGCCTAGCTACATCTCACAGAATGTTCTGTGTAAACACAGCGGATGGCGGAGGAAAAATCACACAGACTTTGGGCTTGATTGGGTGGAGCAGTTGTAACCCGACTATTATCCCGACCTGTTAGGAAGCCTAAATCTTACTGTTACAAAGACCCCCTGCTGTGACTTTTCATCAGACATATGATCGTATGCGCTACAGATATCTCGATCCCATAAAAATCGAAATTGTCAAATAATTGTTACACAAACCTAGGTAATATCAGGGTCCGGCCTCGTGTTTCGTGTGAAAGTCATGTGGCTCTGTGATGTAAGATTGCTTGTGTCAGCAGCTTGCTTTAGAATCACTGTTAGAGCGATTATGTTCCATTTTCATTGTGCATGTGTTCATTTGAGGTACGTCAATTTCAATCTATGAGACCCACCTCAACAGCTGCTCTCTCTCGTCCGTATTTGCTTTCACCTGTATATGCTCAATTATAGAGGAAACGCTCCAGTTATTTTAGTAAGGAGTGATGGCATATAGACGCTAATGCCATTCCTTTTGATACTGGCCAAATAATTGTCTTGTCAGCAACATGGATAATAGCCTAAGTTATGGACCATAATAAAGTTGCTTTTTGGTCACTAGGGCATTGCCTGGTGGGTTGCAAGTTTTTGGCAAAAACAAAAGAGCCCACCCCAAAGATGGCATGTGTAAAGGCCAGTTTACACCAACAACTATAACTATATTAATGTACACACGAACTGACAATAAAGTTGTGTTTATTATAAGTGGGCGCTGCGTTTGTCATCTACTTAAAATGCTTGAGCTCTTTAAAATCAGGTGTATTCTGATTGGATGTCAATGTTTTTATCGTTCATCAGCTGAAATAAATTGTTCTGAAAGTGATTCCAAATATTGTTCCTCTGTGTCATTACTGATACAGTGGCTGTGCTGTGGACTTCTCTATTCTCATACTTAAACTAAAACTTTAGTTATAATTATTGTCATTGGTGTGAATGCCCATTCGATAGTAATTATAACTAAAGTATTAAAGGGTTAGTTCAACCAAAAATGAAAATTCTGTCATTAATTACTTACTCTCATGTCGTTCGACACCCGTAAGACTGAATTCGTTCATCTTCGGAGATATTTCTGTTGAAATCCGATGGCTCAGAAAGGCCTCCATACCCAGCAATGTCATTTCCTCTCTCAAGACCCATACAAGGCACTAAAGACGTCGTTACAAAGTCCATCTCACTACAGTGGTTCTACAATCATTTTATGAAGCGACGAGAATAGTTTTTGTGTGAAAAATAAATAAATAACGACTTATAGAGATGGCCGATTTCAAAACACTGCTTCCTGAAGCTTCGAAGCGTTATGAATCAGTGTATCGATTCATGAGTCGGATCGCGTGTCAAACTGCCAAACTGCTGAAATCACGTGACTTTGGCGATCTGAATCATGAATCGATACACTGATTCATAACGCTTTGAAGCTTCAGGAAGCAGTGTTTTGAAATCGGCCCATCACTATATAGTCGTTATTTATTTTTTTTGCGCACAAAAACTATTCTCGTCGCTTCATAAAATGATTGTAGAACCACTGTAGTGAGATGGACTTTGTAACGTCGTATTTAGTACCTTTTATGGGTCTTGAGAGAGGAAATGACATTGCTGGGTATGGAGGCCTTTCTGGGTCCGTGTACGTTTTGATAGTTTGTTTTCCAATTTGAAATGAAATACGCAGAAACGAGAAAACGGTCGTTTCCCGTTTTTTCGTTTGTTAAAAAAAACCGGAAAAACGAGATTTTGACTCGATTTTCTTTTTTTTGGGGTCACGGATAGAAAACAGAAACACGACTTCAAAACTCGTTTTCCACATGTGGGCGTCATTAAACGCCCCTTTCAGCCGATTGGTCAATCAAATCTGAGCCAGTGACGTCATCTTCAGTTCATTCAACAAAATAACAGTCCTCTGCCGCTATATTAGTAGATGTCATAAATCGGCTTTTTCTTCTGTGCAACCTAACGCGTATTTCACAGAAATATGTTTGCACAGATAAAAGTAGTTTAAAAAAACTACAGTAAATTTAATTAAGTCTGTTTTTAAGCTGTCATTGTGTTTTTAAAATGTAAATTCCTCTACATCTGTTACCAAGCGCATGACATTGACATCCTTTGGGCTACTACCACCGATCAATAGGCTATAATGATAGACTATTCTCTATTATAGATCAGTGGCTACTGCACTCATTTTTTTTTTTTCTTATTTTAATGTTGTGTTTATATTTTATACATTTAAATTAAATCATTTAGCAGATGCATTCCTTGCAGTAAAATATGCAGTCATATTAGAAAATAGGCTATCCACTAGGTGGCAACACCTAATAACGGTATCACCATCGGGGGGCTTTTTAGTTTCCCTTAGCTTATAAATGGCCATGCTGATTTTATCTCTTAAATTAAACACTTTTATGAACACAGTGAACATTATCATATGTCACAGTTTACTTGCTATCCTCACTTTTTCTGTCTTTCCTTCGCTTTTGAATGAATTAGCTATGGCCCTGAACATTTTGCTTTCAATTTCGATTTAACGGCTATTGGCGATTCTGCGTCAATTGCTTTAGTGGACAACAGCAAAACAAAAACTCCCGTATATTAAACATAGAACTTTTATTATCCTTGTAATTATTTTTATTATATTTTATCATCTTTATAATTATTTTATTTCGTAAATATCCGTGGCTTAAACAGCGGGAAAATTTACTGTATGCAGTTCATGTTTTGAAAAACTTAAACTAAACGAAAATTATTGTTGCCTTGTCAATATAATTTCTGTTTTTCCCCCTGACTTTCAACTGATGCGATCATCGTTTCATTAACCGACAAGATTATATTAAATTAGAATTAAACGAAATTTGATAAATGTCTGTGAATCATAAAACAAAAACAAAAAAAATCCAAGGGGGTTAGTTTTAGCCTACATGAACAAATAGCAGAAAAAACAACAGAACATCATTACCCACCTGCCGCGCTTCTGTGAACGAAAAAAAAAAGGATTAAATTATATAAAAGGAATAAATAGCATATGTCTATGCGCGAAATTTATTTCACTTAAGTAATTAACATATTACGAAAATGAAAGGGGAAAAAATGCGACAATATGAGTGTCGGTTCATTTTTGAGAAGTTCAGAAAGGAAACCGAGTCTGCAGAAAATTTCTTTATTTTACGAGCAATGTTTTGTTTTTATTGTGAGTGTACAAAAATAATAGGCCTATTTAACCCTTCACAGATTCGAATGGTGTTACATTGACCATAAATGTCTGAGTATTTTATGTTGTTTCCGCTTTTATAAGAAAATTCAAGTGAACGCGTCGGCGCCTCACGCGCTCACACAACATCAGTTTTAGTAACTTGACATCACAGTCTGTTAATTGTCAAAATAACATAGGCCTACATTCAACCAAATATATAAAAAGTTATACTGCTCATTTTAAGTAGTCTGTGTAGGCTACAATAAAAGCGTTTAAATAATAAATAGGCTATAGTTTAGCCTCCAAATCGTGAATATTGAAACATTTGGATTTGTCAAATTAGAGAGGTAGGCCTAGTTATAACGCCGGTTTCTGTTTCAGTTCAGCTTTAAACTAATTCGTTTTGGCTTAACATTTATATATTATTTTTGTCATAACTAAAATAGCTATGTAGCTGTAATTATGATCTTTAATGTTTGATCTTTACATATTCCCTCAATCTTTTAACCAAAGGGTTATTAACATTAGCCTATATTCAGCAGGCATTAGGCCATATAAAATAAATAAATAAAGAGAGATGAGCTATTGTTCGTTTTTCAAAAGTTCTTACACTACGTATTTATTGTGATTTATTCTATTTATTCAAAATAGAATAAAATAAAAACGTTTTTTTTTTTTAATCTGCTCTTTTCATCCGCTCCTATGTGTGGGTAGTGCAGTTTCACTATGCATTACAACAGTCTGTGTGCTGATTAACATTTCTGAAATAAATATTCTGTGAAATACGCGTTAGGCAGAAGAAAGCCGATTTATGACATCTACTGATATAGCGGCAGAGGACTGTTATTTTGTAGAACGAACGGAAGACGACGTCACTGGCTCAGATTTGATTGACCAATCGGCTGAAAGGGGCGTGTAATGACCGCCCACATGTGGAAAACGAGTTTTGAAGTCGTGTTTCCGTTTTCTATCCGTGACCCGAAAAAACGAAAATCGAGTCAAAATCTCGTTTTTTCCGTTTTTTTTAACAAACGAAAAAACGGGAAACGACCGTTTTCTCGTTTCTGCGTATTTCGTTTCAAATTGGAAAACAAACTATCAAAACGTACACGGACCTTTCTGAGCCATCGGATTTCAACATCTTAATTTGTGTTCTGAAGATGAACAAAGGTCTTACGGGTGTCGAACGACATGAAGGTAAGTAATTAATGACAGAATTTTCATTTTTGGGTGAACTAACCCTTTAAGTCTGTGTGTTATTGTGTATACTATATTGAAGCTTGTATCTACGTAACGTTACCTGTTTGAGTTACCTATTTGAGAACTTTGAGTTCAGTGTGAGGTTATGATGGCTGGTTAAATTTGGTTTGGTTTTCAGAGAAAAAAAGGTGGCATCTGACTGTATTTTTGTTCTCGTAAATATCACTCTCACCTGAACACCTTTTTATATCCTCAGAACTGCCACTATAAAATTACTTTGATCTTATCTATAAACATCAGTATTAAAATAAGTCATTTCAAACAGTTCAGCTTTAGTGTCAAAGGGCCTTAAATCTGTGGGATTTCTTGTCTCTACTTGTTTGCGGTCTGCATAAAAAAAACTAAGTTCAGTCTGAGGTCATGATGGATGGATAGTTTGTTTTGGGCCATAGGCGATACTCCGTTTAGACAGGATTCATTTCTTTCATCTCAATACAAAATTCTGTGATTTAGTTTTTTCCAAGTTTAGCTACTAAAAACAGTTCATTGACTGCAGTGAATGTGTGTTTGCCATAATGAAACCTTTGAAGTTGCCAGTACACCTTTCTATCCACCTTATTTTTAGGGTTAATGTAAGAGCAGAAGACCATTTTTAAATGTGTCAGCTGCTTCCATTGCTGCCTGATACAGCAAATTGGAATTAGTTTAATTTATTATAATTATCAAAACCTCACTGGTTTGTACCGCAAATACTTTTACCATTTTCTGCACTTTGTTATTCTTCTACCTTTGTGGAAGTCTTGCACATTCACAGGGAATAGCTTGCTTCTGCATTGAAAAATAAGGTGTGTTGTCAAACGGCTACAAATAGGAATACGTGGTCATGATTTGAGGTGAATTTAGTAGTTTGGCGCCAATTTAAAGGTGTCATCAAATGTTTTTTTACAAGATGTAATATAAGTCTAAGGTGTCCCCTGAATGTGTCTGTGAAGTTTCAGCTCAAAATACCCCATAGATTTTTTAAATTCATTTTTTTAACTGCCTATTTTGGGGCATCATTAACTATGCATCGATATATAGGTTGCGGCCCCTTTAATTCTCATGCTCCCCCGCCCACGGAGCTCGCGCTTGCCTTGAACAGCATAAACACAGTTTACACAGCTAATATAACCCTCAAAATGGATCTTTACAAAGTGTTCGTCATGCATACTGCATGCAGGCATCAGATTATGTGAGTATTGTATTTATTTGGATGTATTACATTTGATTCTGAATGAGTTTGAGGCTATGCTGCGTGGCTAAAGCTAACATTACACACTGTTGGAGAGATTTATAAAGAATGAAGTTATGTTTATGCATTATACAGACTGCACATGTTTAAAAATGAAAATAGCGAGGTCTCTCTTGTCTCCGTGAATACAGTAAGAAACAATGGTAACTTTAACCACATTTAACAGTACATTAGCAACATGCTAACGAAACATTTAGAAAGACAATTCACAAATATCACTAAAAATTAGGGCTGCACGATTAATCGCATGCGATTGTCATGCGTGTCTTATCAGTAAAGCCGGTTCTGTGATTAGCGGTAAATGTCCATCACCTGCTTTCAAATGGAGCGGCACTTAATATACAGAGCCATAGTTCGTGGACAAGCTACACAATATCGCGTTCATAATCGCAGATGAATCGCCTTCGATTATGAACACGATGGATCATGGATCATGTCAGTTATTATTGCTCCATCTGCCATTTTTCGCTGTTGTTCTTGCTTGCTTACCTAGTCTGTTGATTCAGCTGTGCACATCCAGACGTTACTGGCTGCCCTTGTGTAATGCCTGGATCATGGGCTGGCATATGCAAATATTGGGGGCGTACACCCCGACTGTTACGTAACAGTCGGTGTTATGTTGAGATTCGCCTGTTCTTCGGAGGTCTTTTAAACAATTGAGATTTATATAAGAAGGAGGAAACAATGGAATTTCAGACTCACTGTATGTCTTTTCCATGTACTGAACTCTTGTTATTTAATTATGCCAAGATAAATTCAATTTTTAATTCTAGGGCACCTTTAAAACTCAACAACATTTATTTCTTAATGTAATTTTATGAAGTTATCTGAATGATGTAGATTCACATGAGATGAAGACGGTAATCATAATTTTCTTGAGTTTAATTAACGTTACATATGGTGCCGGTCACACCTCTCATTTTGCCATGTTGACACACGGTGTTTCACTAACCGTTGCTAGTAGCTTAGTGTTGTTTGGTGATGTGAAAAGCAAAAATTAGACAATGGAACACACTTATTATTGTGCTTTAACATCGGAGACAACGGAAGAATCAGTATTATTACAGACGAAGAAGCAGAAAAGGTCTGGAGGCAGAAAACAGAAGGACAAAACAAAGAGCATTTAGGCTACATATGGCATACAAAAAGGTGGAATGACGGAGAAAGTCCTGAGTTATGGTGCCCAAGTTACTTCTTTTTGCTGTACAGGTATGATAATGAATTATTGTGTAGACCGCTCTCTAAAACAGTATCAGTGTATTTTACTTAAGATTTATAGATGATCTTACTGCTCTACGTTACATCGATAGATGACAGCAGCGTGTAAGACCACCTAACGCCAAATAACTATTGAATTGAACGGTTTATTAGGCCTATTTTATTTTTTTTTTTACCGAATGCACCTTACTTGGGCTATTTTCACTACACAAAGTCATTTTCACTACAATTGGTAACTGAGACACAGACAAAAGCTCGAGTTCGTCGTGTGAAACGAGACATGAATGTAGCGCCGGTTATCGTCGACGTCGTATATTGGGAAATAATCAGAGTCAAGTATTATTCATAGGTATTATTCCAGAGAGCCAGCCACTTAATAATTATAATATAAACACTAATAACTTAAATCAAGTGTTATCATATGCTGTAATTTTAATAAAGCAAAAGCTCCAAACAAAGATAAAACAGGGTTTCTGAAATAGAGGAATCTATCAAGAATATTTCGCTTTTCTGCATGAAAGTGTGTTGAGCGTACCACCTCAGCAGCCCTGTAGTCGGGCAATGACCCAAAGGAGAAATTACATTTACTGGACCGGAGAATGTTTCCACCCCGGTGAGCTGGTGTGAGTCTACAACCACTCCAGTTTCATCAGCAAGAATCCAGCGCCTTGGGCCTCCCTCGGCAAGGATCTCAACGGATCAAAACTAGCATGCTGTTGCATCGTTGAAAGAGGCTTTGAGAAAGAAGTTCACATTTGCTTCTTTAAATTCTGTCCTGATTTGTCAGCTCAGTGACCATCATTGTGTCTTCTGATTTTCTGATCTTTAATACATATTTTTTTCAGAAGAAATATTATTGATGAGACACTGAAACAGCTTGTTCTTTCAAATGCCGCAGTTCCTGCTAGAGCCAAATACTTTTTCACAGCCAAAAATTTAGCGCTATACTTGGAATAAATCATGTATAGTGTGCATTCAGCAAAATCCATACTTTCATAATGCAATTTTGATAAACTTTTAAAGTTTAGATTCAACTGTGTACAGCCTGTGAATACAACCAAACACCATCCATCAACCATTTACGCTAATGTCTCTATTAATTGACAGTTTGAGCCAGTAATTATACTTTGAATTGATATTTTGAAGACATAATGCATCAAAACATGTTGATTTGTGATTATTCCTCCAGACAGAGGGCCAAAAAATCATCACGAACAAGTTGAAAGCATTTAAATGTCTCGCTTGCCGTCTTTATTTTCCATCAAAACACTGACCTGCAGGAAAGGCTCTGTCATCAACAATGTGCAGGCAAAAAAATAAAAAATAAATAAATACTTTGCCTCTCCACTGTTATTTTGGTCCTATTTAATGGATCCCACTGTTCTCAGATAAAAAAGGAGCCATTAACAGAGATGCAACGTACACAAACAAGCAAGCACACAGACAATCAATCGTTATCCACTCTCAAAGTTGCTGGTGAATTTATACTTCAAATGAAGAAAATTCTCTCAGGATGGTGCTTTCAGGACACAGAGGCAACCGCAAATGAGCACCTGCTCGATGTTTCTGTCTGTAATGGATGGAAACTTGAAGATTTGACATTGAATATAAACAGCGGATCTGTACATTTGCTGATTTCTATCTGTCTAATGAGCTGCGTCTCAGCTGGAAGGATAAACAAGATATTTTCATTTGGATGATACCACATGTCTGAGCATGTCACGTGCCACTGCAGCCACAGCTACCTAATGGTAATTGTTTGTCTGCCCATGGAAATTGTCAGCTTTAGCTGCGATGATAATGTCCAACAGCTGCTGTTCACTAGTGATCACTTTAGTGTGGTCAAAAAAAAAGCAAAATGTTTCAGACATGACTGGGGTCACGTACTGTAGCTTCAAAGTCACCATGACATCAAATTGGATTTTATTTTTTGATGAAATATTGCAGTATTTATTATAAATGATCTATCTGTGCACATCATTATTTTTTTAAAATGCATGTGCCATCATGATCTTTAATCAAAATAACTTTCCCTCCCTCTTGTAGCAAAATCTCTTCTCTGATGACGTGTTTACTGGTGCGAGGGGGGTGGGGAAAGCTGTCACTCACATGACATCACAGCAGTGGCAAACCACAACCATCTTATCAATTCCCACTGAACAAAATCAAGTTCCTCCCCACATTTTGTCTTGTTTGAGATGCCATTTCAATACTTCACAATAGGAAAGAAAAGACTATCGCAACTTCTGTTTCATGCCGACTTTAAGCATCATAAGGTTACCAGTAAGTTTATCTTATTTATTAGAATTAGAAATAAGAGTTTGAATCCATAATCTTTAGATATCACCTAAAGAAAAAACAATGAGTTTGTTGTTATAGGGTTCAGCTTCATGACAGTTAAGACACATGTAAAAACAATGCATATGCGATAAATAGCACATTTTTACTAATGAAATTGTGCAAATGCATTAGAATCGTCACATGTATAAGTACTATACAGCATGTGAGAATGAATTTAACAGCTTGAACATTGAATTTATTGCTTGAACATTGCTTGAATTTCCTGAAATGTTAGTTAAGATGGGATTTTTTAATTGCTTAATAATTGAAGTCCTAAAATAGTCTTACCCCATAATCCATGAAATTATAAGTAATTTCATTCAGACCATTAGGAAAATTGGTATGGGACTTCATCATTTACTTTCTCAACCATTCTACTTCTCAGTTGCCAGATTCTCCTCACCATAATGTAAATAAGTGTGTTGATTTATCTGATATTATCACTTCAAATTTCCCAACCTAATTAAAACCTAAAGGACAGATATTAATCCTCTGTTACTACAAAGCACTGTTCGTAATGTACTTTTTAAGTGATGTTACTTGTGCTTGACCCCAGCAAGAACACACCTAATTTGTTTATAATCCATTCTCATATTTGCACTCATAAAACTCATACAAAAGTAAAAAAAAAAGTATTACCCTGTACCAATTTTAGGCTGCTCTGTTTTTTAGCTAAATGAGAGACTTAAGGGTCTCTCAGACTCCAAACAGAAAATAAGGCTATAAAAGATTTGTAAATGTATTGTTCTAAAGTGATTATTCCCTTGTTGTCCATTCCAAAACTATGAACCAGAAGACTCAATGTTCCTTTTGAAGCATGGGCATTACTTCAAAGTACTGTTCCAACCTCAAATAAGTGTTAATTATAGAATGTAATTAAACTAGAAGAAGAAAGGGTCACAAAAAGGATAAAATTTATAATTTTTTGGGTATTGTCCCAACGTAAAACACTTTGAGGAGAAAACTACTTCACAAAAAATAGAAAATATCAATCTAAAGGCTTTAAAGTAAACACAAGTTTTCACTTTTGCAAATCATTTTACTAACAAAATGTGATATATTTCTGAGAGAAAACGGACATTCAGTGAGAAGAATAGTAGGACAAGACTTTGGGCCTGTCCATACGGAGACGAGTTTAGCTGTATACACAAAATTTTTGTATCCTATATGGCGTTTTGTCCAGATGGATCTGGTGTTTTCAGAAGGTGAAACCGCTGTTTTTTGAAACCGGGTCCCAGAGTGAATCAATCTGAAAATGACGGCCTTGCGTTTTCATGTGAACGGCCAATCCGTTTATTTTGTGAAACAATGATGTCATCACCTCACGTGTCGACCCTAGACAGACACCGCTAACAGCACAAAACGGCAACAACAACAACAATAGCAGACTACAGGCTTGTGTTCGTGCTGCAGAAGCTACCGAGCCTATTAGCTTTACTAAAATAAAGCTTTATTTCAAAATTTCGTGTGTATGCAGATATTTCTTGAGATGAGGAAAAAAAAAAAATCGGATCGGAAAGGGAAAGGGCTTAGTCATGGACTTGGTGAAAATTAATTTCAGCAATGGAGCAAGTTTATTTTTCAAGTAGCCGCCTCAGTGTTCTTATGCATTCTCTGTGTTGTAAGGCAGTTTTCACTAATGTTTTTCTTACAACCAGGTTTTTGTTATAACCTGCTCCAGATGCTTGTTCTAAATCAGGGATAGGCAACTTCGGTCCTGAAGGGCCTCTGTCCTGCAGAGATTAGCTCTAACCCTAATCAAGCAGACTTGAACAAGCTAATCAAGGTCAATAAAGCTATAGATAGCCAGGTGAGGTTTTTTTTAGGGTTGAAGCTAAACTCTGCAGGCAAGTGACCCTTCAGGACCGAAGTTGCCCATCCCTGCTCTAAATCATATGAATATTGGATATGCAGGGAGCAAACTGATTTCCCATTGCAGTTTCATGGACAGAAAATTATTGTATCAAACTCAATTGCAGAACATTCAAAAGTGCCTCACCAGGCCTGCTTGAGTCAGCATATCTTCTAAATGCTTGTTCTACTGCTTTTAGACCACTTTTAGATATTCACACAAGTACATTACATATACACTAAAATATTGGCAAGGAAAAGCACTGATTCAGGAGGGATGGTTTATTATAATGACTGCTTTTAGGTTTTAAAATATCCTGATCATCCAGACCATTTAGACCTGCAGGGATCTCCAACCTTATTATATTTGAGAGCTAAAATGAATGTATAATAACTCACAAATTAACAACAATCCTAAATGAAAGTGTTTGTGTACACATCACCCTTTAATGTCAGAGAAAAGAACAGAAACAGAGAATACAGTTCTTTATGGAAAACAGTACTTTGTATATTTTACTGTAGTTGTAGTTTACTGTAGTTAATTATAGTTGTTTTTATAGGTCATCATAACTAGAGATAAAACGATTTGAAAATTTCATATCACGATTATAGTGACCAAAAGAAGCCAAGAGTTTTTTGCTAGTGCTGCAAATTAGGCACACATCTTTCGCCTGCAAAAAAAAAAAAAAAAAAAAACATCACTCTTCCATTCCTCATGAAAATGCTACTCCCCCCCATCCCCCCACCCCCCTTTTATTTGCTTGTCTGTAAGTGTTGGATGGCCAAGATGGCGACCATGGAGGATTTATATTAGTGAGGTTGGGAAGTTTCTTTTCCAGATGCAGCTTTTCTGGTAATTATATTACCTTGATCTTAATTCAATTATCTTGTTTACTCCACTTTTGCGCTGTATTTGGTGTCAATCAATACGTCTCATCAGTAACGTGCAAGCTATTTAACATCACAGCAAGTTATGGCTGGAAAATGTAAAGACAGGCAAAGTTCCAAGAAAGATTCTTAAAAGGTGTGGATAGATGCTGAACAGGAAATTGTTGAAGTGCATAACACAAATCCCACAGCAACGTGAAACTTTGCTTTCTAAAGGTTTGACCAAACTCGATTCAACAAGAAATCAAAGAATGAGCCATCCCTCCTGGACCTGCAAAACAACATTGTCAGAATATTGACAGAAAAAAATAACGAAAGATCTGATGGTTTGGAAAACTCTAGATGGGATTGAGGCTCTCCATAAATCCACCGAATTCGAGTAGTAGCCATGACAAGAAAATACTGTATTAGGAAGTTAAAGTGAATGAAATGGAGAGATATAGAAGGCACTGTAACTTGAGGCTTTATGGTCTTCATGAACATGAAGGTCATGGACATCTGCACTGCAGTGCTTCCAGATGAAAAGGGAAAGTTTGCTACTGAAATTGACATGTTTCATTGCGTGGGAAGGAAGCTTGACATGATCCAGAAGGCAAGAGCTGAGATTCTTCTGTTCATATCCAGGCATATCAGATATTTATTGTGTGAAAAGTGCAAAGAAAAGCAGCTTTCTGAAAGAAAAGAAGTTGAGGTTTGCTGAAGATCTGATGGCAGTTGGTAAAGAAATCAGGAGTCAGCTGTGGCCAAGTGTCAAAGCTGCACGAAAAGCAGGAAGGAAGGGCTTATTTTGTCAGATAAACAAGAATTTACATGGTGTTCTAGTGACAGGAGTAAACAGACTTTAGACTTTTGAATCAAGTCAGCCAGGCTACTGTGGAAACATCTCTCCCTTACTGACCATAATGTCATAAAGTCATAATTTATTTAGTTATTCGCTTATCTGGAAATATTGGTAATAATGATGTAAGAACACATATTGGAAAATGGCTTGTTAAAAATAAATAAATAAGGAAGTTTAAAATTTATTTTGAGTTGCTGGAACAATGCAAGAAGGTCAAATAAGTATGGTTACCAATTGGGAGTACATGAAGTATCTTATAAGAAAACAAGCCATTTTTAGAGGAAAACTAATAGCACAGTTTAAAAGGACTAGAGAGGAGCATGTAATAAAAGAGAGAGTTAATCTGACAAGTATTAATGTAATGAATCAGCAGGACCATCTCAAATTATTCTAGTTACAGTTACAGTTAGATACAGTTCGAATAGCCAAAGGGCCATTTGTGAGGTCTAGAGGGAAATGGCTTAAAGAAGGGGAAAAAACTCCATGTATTTTTTTAATTTCGAAAAAAGAAATGCTGAACTTAATTCTGTATTAAAATTGAATATAAATGGGGAGGTGTCTGAAGATCCTGTTAAAATTTCCAATTGTATACCAACCTTTTATCAGAAATTATATAGTAAAGAGGATGATGATGGTAATATAAGACTACTTCTAGAAATCATTAAAGCAGATGCTAAATGTATATATCAGGATTGTATGACATTGTACGGCAAAGAAATTAGAAGAAGTTATATTTGGGACCAGTAAAATCTCCTAGTAACTAGGTTAGAGAATTTTACAAGGAATTTCAAGAACAGTTATCTGAATATTTATTATGTGTTTAATGAAGCTATAGAACATGAGTTACCTTTATCATTATGTCAGGGATTGATTAGTTTGAAAGGACACTACCCTAATTGACAATTGGAGACCTATTACACTGCTTGATGTTAAGGTGTTTGCTATTATTTTTGCAGAAAGATAAAAAAAACAAATGCTTAGAAAATATTATAGATTGCCAATCAGGATTCATGAAGGGCAGACATGCAAGTAATAATATTCATTTGGTCCTAGATTTAATTGATTCTAATGAGTACATTGATAGTGAAAGTTTAATATTTTTTTGATGATTTTTATAAAGCATTTGAAAAATTTGTTTTAGACTGGATTTTTTTTAAAGGGCCATTTATACTTTATATTAATGGGTGACATAGCTCAGTAAAACTTACAAAAATGAGGCATAAGGCTCTTTTTTTGGGGGGGGGGGGGGGGTTACTTGTAATTCAAACTACATTAACTCTACATTAACAAATTTTATAAAGAGAAATAAAATGTAAATTACAGAGATGATACAACGTTTGTTAGAGATAGATTAGAAATTAAAAGTGTGAATGATTATTTGAGTTTTCATTGGTTTCAGAGTTAAAATTAAATTTAATCAAATGTGAGTTGTTCCCTCCAAAAAAAGTGAAATTGAAATTGATATTAATGGATATTAACCTTAAATAATTCGGATAGTAATAGAGGTTTAAATATGCTTGACTTCAGCACTTCAAATAAAATTTTAAAGAATAGATGGATAAGCATTACTTTCATTACAAAAATAAAATTTGGTATTCAATTCCTAATCTATTCTTTGAAAAAATTGCAATGCAACTTTGAAATCAGTAAGATTCCAGTTAGATTAAGTAATATTCACAGGCAGGTCCTACTTGTGGGTATGTAATTTTTCTCCAATGCATAATTTGGAATAACAGGCAGTTATTTTTATTTTTTTTTATTTTTTAATGGGTTAATAACATAGACTATAAAAAAAGATGGACAACGCGATGCCGCTTCCTTCCATTGTATTGAACTGAAGCCAAAATGGGCTGATGAATGGGCGCTGACACGTTACGCAATGCGTCAAAAAAAAAAAAAGTTTGGAGCCTGGGTATGCGCAGAAGGAATCGTCAGTGGAGCCGGAGGCGGAGTAGCGATATCAAACTTCCGCCCAGACGACTGCGTCATCATTCATGTATTTTAAATAGACTATAAAAATTATATACAATTTAAAATTCTACCTATAAAATAATAGGCTATTCTGTTTCTAGAGCAATTTTTTTGAAACAGCAAATTCAGTAGATAAAATCAATATAATATGCCACTAGAAACAACTCTAAATCGTCAGAAACGGTCCTGCCATTTTAAACCAAGTTCAACTAACGTTACAGGAGATTGATTGCTGTAATTAGAGTAAGCTATCATTAGTTTTGTCCTGTTAATTATTATTTTATACCCATAAAAATAATAAGTAACTGCCAGATAACGATCACCTGATTTTTCCCGACATGGTTAACATTAGGTGTGTTATCTTAACTAATAACATTTATTAATTAGCTTATAACACCCATATTTAATGTTACAGAAAAAGGTTCAGTGATCCGTCAGATCCTGTAGGTCGGTTAGTACAGTTTACTGCTGAACAACTCATTTTGTTGGTGTTAAATAACAAAGATATCGAAAATTAACAGTTAGTTAATACATCTTCAATCTCCCCTCGAAGCTCCGACAGTCCTCAGACAACCTGTCAATCAAGTTCGAATCATGACGACACGCCCCGTTTTTATAGCATCAAATTGCTAGCTAAAATCTAAATCATCACAAAAACGAACAATTGAATATATATCAGTGTGATAACAACTACCTTAAATGACCAAAACCATCTTTCAGAAAGTTTTATTTGAAGCAGAATTTATTTTTATGTTTTCACTGAAGTCTCATTCGACTGCATTGAGAGGGCGGGGTTTATGACCTTTACTGCATCCAGCCTCCAGGGGGCGATCAAAGAGCCCGTGGCTTCACTTTTCAGAATGTATGAGACACACCCGGTTAATAATGGTTTTATATTTGTTAAACAGTTATTTAATAAAAATGGGAACGTGTACCTACGTAGAATTTCTTCAAAAGTAAAATATTCCAATAATCCCTAAAGGATATTGTATAGTGTTCGATGCTATACCATCCAGTTGAAATGTTTAAAGGAAATGTGAATAAGAAGACCTATATAATATGCATTTGCTGCCTAAAAAAATTGCATATAAGGTGAGAAAAGTACATTTTAAAATACTTCATCTTGTTTACCCTGTTAAAACACTTATTCTTAGGTTACCACCAAATATGGCCTTTATTGTTAATCTTTGATTAAATATGGGGAAATACATACATAAACAGAAATGGGCTACAGTAAAATCCAACTTTTTGTTATTTCATATAGATATGAAACATACTGAGTTATTACCTGGGTTGAAAAATATAAAGCCAACGCACTAGGTCTATGCTGTATTGTCTTTTTCTACTTCTTGTCTATATTTGTTCTATATTTGTCTATATTAGCTCACTCTGATTGGATGAAAAGTATGCCTTGGCGGGCTACTTCCAATCAGGCCGTGAGCCACCGGCAGCTCATGAGCGACGTGTTGGAGACACCTGATTTAGACCATTAAGAGATGTTCGTCTACCTGTAATCATGCAAATGAGGTTCCCATTTATATGATTCAGTGAAAGCTTCTAAAACAAAACCTGCACCGTACTAAACACGTCGTGAGCTTGCTGGCCCCCAGGAAAAGCACTTTGAAGCAATAAAATCCATCTGTTACAGATACAGGTCAGGTGTTATAAGCTTTTCTGTAGATAATTTTATATCTAAAACAATAGCATTGTTTATCCCCTGAAATCCCCATGTTTATTCCCCTTTTAAACTTAGTTTTGTCAGTTTTCCTACTGTACAACTTTGTGTCTAATATGATTCCTAGATTACACCATACTGTTTTATGAAAACTTAACCGACAAGTTTTTCCCCGATTATTGAAACTCAGCAGACTTTTTGTAGGCCATTGTTTTCTATTGCATTTGACGGCAAATTGCTCACTTCCCCACAAAAACCCCAAATATACTAAATGTAATTCATCAGACTCAGCAAAATGATATTATTGAAATAGAACAGTATGACACCTTCCAGCTGAAATGTATATGTAACAACAGAATCCAGATCCACAGAGATTGTATGTTAGGCCACAGCCAATTAGTTGTATCTCTTGAGACACGCCCACTGTGGGAAGAACCAACTTTACATCCCAGAGGGATTTCAGAGTTCTGCTAATGCTGCGTTTTGACTTCGGTATGGATTGTCATGCTGCTGAATCAGGATTTAAACATCACCTATAGTGACTAGTTCCATCTCAGTGTTATGCTAGCAAAACAGTTACCGGTAGTAATCTGATAAATTGTCTTTAATAATAATTTAGTGTCCAAAAGTGACATGCTATCTTCATTGTTGATGAAATATTACAATCTACTTCACAGTAAATGTACTTAAAATGCTGAACGATGGTTTAGTGAAACATGGACGGCCATTACAGCAGACGTTGACAAATAAACTACAAGGCGTCTTTGTATTCCATTTATTTACATAGCTTTCTGTGGCTGACTTGCATCTCACAATAGAATAGCGGAGTCAGCAAAGCCGCAAAGTGATTTAGTTTTTTCAGGATGCTCTCAGCACTTACCTGTAAGCATTCAATTAAGACACCCCGTTCAGTAATGTACACAGGTACACTCTCCAAATCATTTTCAAATTGATTTGTTCTCGTTCATGGCCTTGGAAATCTAGGCCTTTATTGAGTAAATGAAAAATATGTTTAAGTGTATTTGAAAGGGCAAACTTTATTAATAACACACAACGTTGGCCGCAAGCCACCTGTTAAGTTTGTATTCGGGAGAGAACAATCCATCAGTGCCTTACTATATTTTCCTGCCGCCGTGGCTTGGCTGCTTGAAAACGGACTGTACGAAGTAAATTAATCTTATAGCTTCATTTAAACACATTTCTTTAAAAATAATAGGAGCCATTATAAAGGGATTTTTCACCTACAAAATGAAAATTCTATCAATTCTCAAATCATTCCAAACCTGCAGGCCTTTATACAAAATAAGATATTTTTATTCTTTTCCATGTAATTACAAATGAATAGGGAATCGAATTCACAAAACTAGACTAGCTGATTTGTTCACAAATCAGTTCTCTAAAATACTTGAATGTGATAGGTCAATTGCAGTATTCAGCAGTAAGATTTTCCACTGATCTCTCACTATATTTATTTACTTTTTATTATGGATCAGAGCACATTTCTTATGCTGAATATCGTTACGGTCATCTGAGTAACTGAGAAACCGGCTGTGTAACAGTTCGTAGATACGGGAAGGAGGCGGTAACCGGCGAACATTCAACAAATCTTTAATCTCAAAATAAACAAAGAACAAAACGAAAGTAATGCCGGCCACACAAACATAAAAAACATAAAATAATATCAGGCCTGGTCCTCTCTCGTCCTTCACGGTCGTCGCTCCTCCTTTTATGCTCCCGGAGCTCCTCCGTGAGACTCAAGGGCGGTGCGCCTCCCAGGTGATGCTCGTTATCACTTGCGTCACTCTGGTCGCCACACCGGCGCTACCTTCTTGTCTGTCTTATCAGATTAACGCTCTCATTTTATATAAATGCAACTAGTGCCTTATTTCATCTGTTATCAAAAATGACCTAGGAGGACTATAGTATTAATATTATTGGAATATTATTTAAAGGGTCAGTTCACCCAAAAATGAAAATTCTTTCATTAATTATTCACCCTCATGCCGTTCCACACCCTTCGTTAGTCCTTCGTTAATCTTTGGAACACAAATTAAGATATTTTAGTTGAAATCTGATGGCTCCGTGAGGCCTCCATAGGGAGCAATGACACTTCCTCTCTCAAGATCCATAAAGGTACTAAAAACATATTTAAATCAGTTCATGTGAGTACAGTGGTTCAATATTAATATTATAAAGCGAGAAGAATATTTTTGGAGCGCCGAAAAAAAAACAAAATAACGACTTATTTAGTGATGACCGATTTCAAAACACTGCTTCATGAAGCATCGGAGCATTATGAATCAGTGTATCGAATCTGCTGTTCGGCGCGCCAGAGTCACGTGATTTCAGCCGTTGGCTGTTTGACACGCAATCTGAATCATGATTCGACACACTGATTCACTGTGCTCCAATGCTTCATGAAGCAGTGTTATGAAATCGGACATCACTAAATAAGTCGTTATTTTGGCGCTCCAAAATATTCTCGTCGCTTTATAATAATATTGAACCACTGTACTACCATGAACCGATTTAAATATGTTTTTAGTACCTTTATGGATCCTAAGAGAGGAAATGTCATCGCTCCCTATCCCTATCGGATTTCAACTAAAATATCTTAATTTGTGTTCTGAAGATTAATGAAGGTCTTACGGGTGTGGAACGGCATGAGGGCAATAAATGACAGAATTTTCATTTTTGGGTGAACTAACCCTTTAAGTATTTGTCTTATTGCTAGGGCATTTGTATTTATATATTGTAATGGCCTATTTTTTTTTTTATTAGGATGATATTATTTTATTTTGTCTGTACCTTGTCTTAAAGGTATATTTTACTCAAAAATGAAAGTTCTGTCATCATTTACTCCCCCTCAAGTTGATGAAGTCAATTCTGCTGAACATAAAGGAATATATTTGAAAATGTTTGAAACCTAGCAGATCTGCCATAGTATTTTTTCCCCCTACTATTGTAGTGAATGGGGGGCGGGATCCACTTGGTGTCAAACATTCTTCCAAATATCTTTGTGTTCAGCAGAACAAATGTATACATGTTTGGAACAACTTGATGGGGAGTAAATGATGACAGAATTTTAATTTTTGGGTGAACTATCCCTTTAACGTGTCTAAACTAAGAGTCACGTTAATCCTACTTTAGTTGATTAAATTGTACAAAACACAACTTTAAGACATAAGTCTGTACATTACATTAGTACAGTACTCTAAATTTCTTGTTCGACAAAAGCCATAAGTTTTCACTGTCTTCCTCCAAACATAGATGCCATCTTGTATGATCTCTCTCCCTTTTACTTTTTACTCCCCCCTTTTCTCTATCACCACCCCTTCTTGCATATAATGACACATGCTCTTACGGTTTTGCTCTTTCTTCATCCCTCTCTCTTCTCGTCTGTGGGTAATTAGCAGTGTTCTGCTTGATGAGATTAAAGCAAGGGATTAATCAGAGCACTAATTGATAGACACGGCCGCAGAGAGTTCCAATCCCCTACAGCTCTCACTCTCTCTGGTGTCTCTGCTCACTCTCTCTGTGTGCTGACTTACTGAAACAGCAGAGAGATACTCATACACAATTTTGGTACATGAAGAACAGATAAAACAGAACATATTCACCACCATTAGTATGCAATGCGTAACCGAGAAGCAGAGAGAGAAAGGGAGGCTGCGAGCTGGAGTTGTACTGATTGAAACAAATGGAAGAGCACTGATAAACTGTCGGTGTCTGTCTTTAAAATGGGCAAGAGGTTAATGAATGAGATCAGAACCAAAATAGATTGTGGCATATGCTATTGCACATGCTGTAGAGGTTATAGTCTAAACCATGCAGTTTTTCCCTTCATTTTATTGTCACTTTCACTGTATTATAAATATAAGGGCAGTGAATTTAAAAACGTGCCATTCACTGACTTCAACTACCTATAGGGGTCGTATTCCTGTAGGTAGACGTGAGTCACCTAGGAGTCAGCTGATGCAAGCTTGACTGATGTGACCTGCCAGAACTGACCTGCATGATCGTGACAAAATGTGGCGCTCATGGCGTAAGATGCTTTAAAAAACAAGATGTGATGCAACAGACAAAAGATGTCTGTCTGGTGTGTATATAAACAATTAATAAATATTGTGGATAGACCCATCCTGAGTGGACGGCCCCTAAATGGATTGCAAGGTGATAGGTTCATGATATGAAAATAACATATGAACTTTTATCTTCATTTTGCGCAACAGATATTAATGTGCAATTAATTTAATCAGTATATCATGCAGTTAGTTCAATTATAATGTTGTTAAATTGTTTGATAGTCATAGTAAAAATAAAGCATAAAACAAAATTATTCGCAACAAAATCAGTTGATTCATTCAGTTGGAACTGTAAAATCTCTCAAGAGAATTCACTCTTACATTTTTAATCTCATTACCCAATTGTAATTTCCTAAATTTTTATGGTCTTTAGCTTTAATCCCCTCCCAGAGAATCGTCATTAGTGGTGGCCTTATGTTTTAATTATGCCATATGCCCTCTGAGTACACTGACCTTTCACTGGGTTATGGGAAAGAAGTTCATGGCTCATTTAAATACATGTAAAAAGGCTGGGAAACTTTCTATCAGATAAGTGTTGTCATCACTGGACAGAGTGGTTCATTATTAATGCTTCTGAAGGCAAATGTGTAGGAGGAGCAGTCGTCCAAAGTTATGTTAAGTCAATGTTAATTTAATGGTAATGCATGGAAATTCAGAAGTTCTAATGATTATCACGCAGCCATTTTAAAATGGCCTTATTTTGTGGCTTAATCAGAAATCCCATAGTCGATATATCAGCAAAATTCAATTGTCACTTAATGGTGTGAAGCAATGCTCACTCATGCCCAGAAAATATTATGACAAGCAGCTGAAAGAAACATGGAAGTATGAGGTAGAAGAAAAGAGACATGAGCCTATTATGGACAGGACAGAGACTGAGAATTTTTCATGTGTTTTTTTTTTTTTTTTAAACAAAACTGTGATTGTTTATTCTCTAAAGCACATCCAATATTTGAGATGAATGGAAAGAGAAATCAGTTACACTGAATGGTGGAGCAGGCATGATTGTAAGCTTCTCTGCAATGCAGGTTTCAACCATTATCCAGGGACAGAACATACGAGACACACTTTCTTCCGCAAGATAAGACAAAAAATGAACGGTGCTGCATTTCTCATAGCCAAAGAATAGAACGTAAAACCTATGAAAAAAAAAAAATAATAATACAAAAGACAAACATATAAAAGAGAATTTAAAAATCCTGCAGGATATAGACAAACACACTCATACACACAGAAACCAAACAGGCCCAGACACTATCATTTAGCCCAACTCTGAGCTTGAAGAGCAGCAAATGTTTAAAAAAAAGTATTTTACAGCATTTTAAACATTTTTGAATCTTTTTTTTGTTTGCTTTTTATTTTTTCAGATTATATTTATTCCGTATGGTGTATATTCTTTGCCAACTACTTTTCACATTCTGACCACAGAGGAACAAGTGCGAGAGATTTGAGACATTGTTTTGAAAGAAGTCATGCACGTATAATATTTTAATCAACTTATAAAGTTAGAAAAGGGGAATGTTCAAGACAAAAAAGAAGGTTTCTTCTGATGCAGTCCTTTTAGAGTCGGGTTTCTTCAGCCATCACTTTTAGTCTCACTGTCTGGCAACTTGTCATGCCTAAATTACCTTTACAAATCGGAAACGCAACACAAAATCGTACAAGGCAGGCAAGAGTATGAGCTAAAAGGCATTCTCCAGTAATATTTTTTTCTTCTTTTAAAATAAAGACCTTGATTTTTTACACAACCATTATACAACATAACATTATATGGTCGTGGTCGGTCAAGTTTAAAAAACAAAAACAAAACAAAAAAATGATTTTTCGAATTGGATCAGTGTACTTCATACGTTCCAATTTCTCATCAAGGGAAAATGAGATTTCTTAAGGGAAAATGAGTCCTGTGTTTATCAACAAAAGTTTTGACAAAACATTCTCTGTTTCCTTTGTTTGTTTTCCACATAATAATCAAAGAGGTGTTGTGCACCTTTAATGCAGGGATGAAAGGAAAGCAAAAGGTAGTCGAGAGGGGCAGACAGGAACGGGGGAGTGTGTGCCCAACAGAAGAAACTTTTCAAAATGGCAACCGACCCTGAGATTGCAGGAGTCCGATACAAAACACACCACAAAAGGCACTTTATCAACAACAGTGCTTCTGTTCTACTGAAATTCAAGTTGAGAGAAAAAGTGTGTGGAACTCTCTTTAGTGATAAAGCGAAGGAAAAAAAACGAGCGTGCGCACTCGTTTTTTTTTTTTATTCCCGCACGCTGAGAGTTCGCCGCCCCCGTTGCAACTCGATTCCATCTTGAGCCTCTAGGCGGTCCGAGAGGAATGACAAAACAACACTGAAGAAACCACAATGCGAAATATTGTAAAAAGCCGTAAAATACTTGTGGATTGCAGCAAAGGTCCAGAGCAGGCTGCAGGGCAATATCCTCCCCTCTCAATGCCTCCGTAGCGTGCAGAGGAACTTTTGTTGAGAGATAACCAGCCCACGTCGGAGGCTTGGCGTACGGCTTCTCGATAAAACATCCGAGAAGCCAATTGTCCCTCCTGGCCCTCTCTGTTCCCCTCCGTCTTCCTCTAGTTCCCGACTTCAGTCCTCACCCCCTCCTCCGTAGAGGTCTGCCAGCTTTTTGAAGCGAGGACCCCAGTCATTGAGGTAGTCGTAGTCCTGTTCCCCAGAGCTGGAGGAGTCCAGGGAGCTAACGGAGCCCGCTGTAGAGCCGCTGCCCTCGTAGTCAAACACCAGCAGGGAGTCGTAGGGAGGAGCGGTGGGGTCATTATCTGCCGCGCGCAGACCCTAATATGACAGAGAGAGAGAGAACATGAGACAAGGCTGGTGGAACAGATGCGAACAAAACACTTTAAAAGCTACCGCTGTAAAGTGCTTAAAGAGGTCACATCAGGAGGAATCAAATTTCTCTCCATCGTTCGAGATGAAAGACCTTGATGCACTGTGAAAACACACTGTACTTTCCTTCTCTGTGAAAAATGACCAATTGTTGAAACTAAGCTGCAAAAATGACTCCTTTTTCATTCTATCTCATATCGGGCATATCTCATGAACACATGTCCATCCATGTTTAGTTGTCGATGATGGATCAGAAACTTTGTTCGCCCAGTGCAGTGTTGTTCTCATTAACTAAAACTATTCCAAATTGGTTTTGGTAATTGGTATAAAACTGAAATAAAATAAAATATAAATATTAGATTAAAAACTTTTTTTTTTAAAAAGAAAAATGTTGTCTTGGCAACTAACTTAAGTACTAAAATGAGTAAAATTGCAATAAATTAAAGTTAAATAGAAATATAAAAAGTTAATAAATATGGAAAAAGTGCACACAACAAAATTACAAAAAATTCTAATGAAAATATCACTGAAGATACTGAAAATAACACTGCCCCAGTCACGACGAGGAAATAAGGACAAACTGGGATAGATTATTCCTATTATTCGATCAAATGTGTGAATTTTTATCAATACTTGTGCTGTTTATTCTTCTGTAGCACCTGCTTATCTTAAATATCTTAAAGCAGCATATGGTTGAGAAAGTTTTACATTGATCATTTTAATCACACTTCATACACCACTTTTCAGCACAGAATTGGTTACATTTTCTTGTCTGAAGTCCACTTACAATCTTTTTTTTGTTTCTCTCTTTGTTCAAAAGACGTTTCTTAAAGACACAGATGCAACAAACAAACCAATTTTAAAGGTCAGACGGAAGATTCAAATTTGTGATGAAGTTATTTCTACCACAATAAACTAAGATTATATGCGGACCTCAATGAAGAAAATTGTTATGACCATTTTAAGTACAGCTTTCCAATCTCGTTGTGAATTAAAAATGTATTTCCTATGCCCCTCTGCAGGCATTAGTCAAACCTAAGGCCTAACTAGATTATCTTCATGATAAGAAACAGAGGAAGCGTACGTCAATGATGAACTCCCCGATGTCCCCTGGGTGTGGTACAGTTGGCCGAACAGGGTACTGAGATTCTAGGATAACGGGTCTTTCGTCCACTCTCCGCACACCTGCAGGCTTGCTCATTATGTGATCTAGAGACTCGGGCTGCTGCAGCTGACTCAGGTCATAGTCCTGCAACATAAATAAAAATATACCAGTGCAAGTCTCAAACAAGGTCAGAAATGCTCTTGCAGCAGACAAAGAAGCAGCAAACTATTGAAAATTAAAAAAACAGCCTTGACTCGTCAATTGATAAAAGCATGACACGTGTGACACTTACCTGATCTTCCTCTCCTCCTCCCTCTTCATCATACTTCAGAATATTATCTCTGACGTCATCCTCAGGGTCGATCAATAAGGGTTTTGTCTGACGTTCCTTCTCCCTTCGTTTCACCCACACCACAAAGAACAGAACCATACCTAAAAAAAAAAAAAAACACATACAGGGGCATCATGCACCTGTTTTCTAATTTTGAGGGGGCATCAGTGGCAGTCTAGACTTATTTGATGCCCTAGGCAAGATAAGACATGACCAAAGAAAACAAAACAATTTCTGACTATATATAACTAACATATGTGTAATATTTGTTAGTCCACTGTTACAGCACCCATTCAGAAGTTTGGGGTCAGTAAGGTTTTTCTAAGAAGACTCTTATGCTTACCAAAACAGTGTGTATTGTATAATATAATATAATATAAAGCTGAGAGGTTCATAAAGCTGAGAAAACATTGACTGACAGTTAAATGAAAATTAATAATCAAATATTAAATGACAGGTTGAAAGGTTATTAATCACAATTTGCTGATGTTGTGAAGATTTGGTTTTGCTGCATTCTCTGATTTAATCATCCATCCATTTATAAATCAAACCATCAATCTGTCCCCTGATTCATCCATCACTTACTGAGCAGTATAATGATACAGATGAGGATGGTGATGATAGCTCCAGTTCCCAGCCCGGCCACAGTCACCGCCCCGATCACAGTACAGTCTCCGTTTTCATCACAGGGACACACCTTCACCTTCAAGATTGAGGTGTTGGACAGGGGAGGGTTTCCGGAGTCGGAAACTAAAATGGGAACTCTGTACATGCCTGCCTCCAGGTACGGGATCCGCAGTTTCAACTGGGCATAATTCCCTAGATAGATAGAGATAGAAAGTTAAATCTAAAATTAAACATTTGGCTTTTATACTGTCACTGTATTGAGGCCAAAGTCAAATATTTGAATATTATCTTTTTTTTTTTCTATCGACTATTAATGTTAGATGTATTAGCCTGAAGAGAAACATTTTCAATTTATTTGTAAAACACTTTTCACAATTTATTAACACATTAACTAGAGTTAAAATGACCTGTTGAAGTGTTAAAAGCCTTGAAATACTTTGAATTTGTAATCTGTAAAATCCATATCTAACCATTCAGGCGTGAAATGGTCCAGTTACGGCGGGCGGAAGAGGGGTAAGAGGGCAACTCAAAGACATATGGGCCGGCATTGGGTTCTGAATCTAAATCCGAAGCTGTGATGTTGACCGGATAGCCATGTCGTGACCTCTCGCAAACCAGAGCCTCTTGAGGAACTAGGACAGGCACGTTGTCATTCACATCTATCAAATAAATCTGGAGAGTACCGGTTCCTGTGGCAGGAGGGGAACCTATGAGACAAAAAGAGGATAATGATAGTCAAGGGGTTATGGTCGTAAACTTTATGTATTTGTCCTGAAAACTCTCAGTTGTGTCAGATATAAGAAATGATAACTGCACATAAATATTTCACAAAGCTGTTTTCTCTTTAATAGAGCTGGGCTCTCTCAGAGGACAGATATGTGAAATAACTTTGCCTGAAGAAACAGACACATCTGCTCCCTACGGCTGTGCGTGAATCAAAGACAAAACATAGCATTCAGAGGCCAGATATATACATACTGGCTCTCACAACACAATCTGCCATCACAGACAAGGGGCATTTGTGGAAAACAATGCTGTATCATTCCCAGAGCTCTGACTGAGTAACAGGCTACACATTATAAAGATTGATTTTGTCAAATTCTGTTATTAGAAGGTCCAATGTGAGTCCAAAATACAACCCGTCAACCCCGGACAACTGTATCAGCTGCTAGACAAAGCGCCGGTCCCCAAAGACATATTGATTTAGGCCAATATGCCTTTGTTCAGATAGGATGCCTGACAAGGCCTGCCACTACAGACACCTTTGAAAACTTCTGGGAAAATCACACCAAGACAGGCAGATAGATTGGTCGATTTCCCAATCATACCAACCTCCCCTGAAGTTTTCTAAGCTTGTGAAGCAATACCCTGTTAAGCAATTTTAGTTTCTTCTTTTCATAGTTTGACTAAAAACAAACATGCAAATAAATTATAGAAACTCATCTAGTCATATGATGCTTTTTAATGTTTTCCTTTTCCTAAAGTGTGTAATTTATCTGTTTGTACATGTATAACATCTGCAAAGTTACAAAGCTTATAGTCTCCCACAAATGCCTCAACCGAAGTCCTGATATTACGTCCACAAACGTCTCCATCACAATGTGAAATGTTAGCCCACCCAAAGGCTTACACACAGAAAGAAGATATAATGCAATTATGGTAAGGGGCGTTATATTTCCGACATATGCTTCGGGTGTTTGGCCAATCACAACGCACTGGATCAGCTGGTCAATCAGAGCGCATTGGGCTTTTTGGAAGACAGACTAGTACTGCAATAATGTACAGTATGTGAAAAATTGTTTTTTGAACATTAAGGCATGTTAACCTATTCACAAGTTCACACTTATATATAATCGAATAGATGCATATGCATATTTGGTGTTTTGGCTCAGAGCCCAGAATGTGGCCCAAACCCAGAGTACTCACCCGCATCACTGGCTGGGATAGAAACAGTCGAGAATGAGGAGTTAGGGTGGAGGAGGGATGCTGGAAAACTGTCCTGGGACAGAGGTGAGTCAGCTATTGATATATAGGCCTCCTTGCGCTGATTGGGTAGATTATCTGAACGTGCTCCTCCCGAACTTTGTTAATAAAACTTCATTTCTATTACACCCAATAAACAAAATAATGAACTTTTAAAATAGCAACATATGACCCCTTCATATGATCCATATGATGCTAAATGTAGTATTTGAAAGTATGATAAATTCTGGTGAATTGGTTTGTCCTAAGCGAGCCTTTTTTTTTTTTTTTTTTCATATGTTGCGTTCGAAAGTCTGATTAATTCTAGTGAATCTGTTCATTCACACTGGCCTCTCTCTCATAGGCAGATTTGGAAAATCATTTTCATCCAAGACTTCTCATACAGACTGTCCCCTCTGATATAAAGTCTGATTCATTCTAGTGAATTGGTTAATTCACGCTGTATTCTCTTTTATGTAGCATTCGATGGTCTGATTCATTTTATTGAATAGTTTCATTTGGATGGTTAGGGTGAATGAACAGGTTAAAAAAATTCACAGATTTAAGTCACTGGACTATGTTTTTGTAAATATGTGTGTTTTGATGCTTGCAGATTGAATCTTGAAAAGATGATCTTTTCTAACCCCGCTGGTAGTATAGCTATTTTCTGATTCAAAACAATAGCTTGACTGTATTTTAATTAAAATTACGATTAGCGTGTACTGTAGTTTGGCAAGTTAGATTCATCAACCTTGGTGTGAGAACCCCTTATCCTCAAAAAACATTAACAAAACTATATGAGGTAAAATAAACAACGTAGACTACATTAAATATAGGTTCACCTGCAATAAGGATAAACATTTTTTGATTCCTTAAAGTTTTCTGAGGCTGTGAAGCAGCAACTTGTGTTAAGCAATCTAGTCTCTCCATTTGAAAAAGTTTGTGTAAAAATGGACAAGCAAATCAACTGTGATTGGACAGCAGCTTTGTTGGAACACCTTCTTGGTTGAATAGAGCATGAGAATGAAATCCAATCAGAATAGAAAAATGCCCCAGTGCTGATAGGTTATGAATCGATAGGCTGTGAACAGCTTTTTTGCTCTGTGGGACAAATGAAGTTCAAGCTAACCAACCTTTCTCCAAGCTGACCTACCCAATCGTTCAAATCCATTTTTTCATACACAGCACCTTTAATGCATCAACACACACTCAAAGTTGTTATTTCGTCCAAACTTTCCAATTTTCTTACCGTTATCCACTGCCAAAAAGGTTGCTTCATATATATTCTTCTTCATATACGGCGACTCACGATCCAACACCGCCGTGGTGGTGATCCTTCCGTTGGTCCTGTTGATTTTCAGCCAGTTGGCTGGATCTGACAGTTTCGAGTACCTGAAGGCCAAAAGCATTTGTTCATCAGATTACTTTGGATAGAAATCCATAAGCATCCGCAAGACTCTGTATAGAGCTCAACGTTCAATCATAATTTATGCTGTAACAGTATGGCTGAGGGTAATAATGTAGAAATTTGAGATCATCAATCCATTTAAATGCCGTTAAAATCATATTTAGCCTGTTATGAGGATATAGCATGTGGATTATTAAGATATGTCCCTCATTCAGTCGCAGCATGGGCTCTGTTCTGATCAATGGATCTGCACTGAGAAATGTGGCAACATTTACACTCAATCAAATCACAGATGTGACACATAATCTTTCTTCTATATATTATTGGGTAATGGATCAGGCTTCTGCACTATTAATCCAAAACACTGAAGTTAAAAACAGTTACAGCCTATTTATCTGCCAGACCAGATCTCAAAGTTGGTAAGAATGCGACTTCATTGACTGCTACTGGTGTTTGAATATTATCATGGAATATTATATTGCTAAATTTATATATAGCTATACTGCTAATATTGCTAAAAAATCAACCCCAGTCTTCTTCTTGTATGTTTGTCAGGGCCTTTTGTTTGCTAAGCACTTCCCTGTGACTTATTTGAGCCTATAACATTGATAGATTCAGAGAGCGAGAGCGCCACAGTGTGGACTGTATTGATTGGACTGTTCCTTGCACACAGTGATCTATGGAGCAAGTCTAGTGAAGGTCCCCCGAGTGTGTGAGTGAACGTGCATAGAGGCAAACTTTGGATCAATACTTCAAGCTGGCATCTTGCCCGCACACTTTTGAGTCATGGAAAAAAAAGAAATCAAGAGAGATCAAGCGTGAACGACTGATAGAGAGGGAGAGAGAGAGAGGCACAATAGAAGCAGTAGTGTGGGGAATGGTTCGGCTCATTACTCAATGACCTTTCACCCTGTTGCTTGGCAACCCAGGCACAACCAAGGGATTAGAACAGGAGAGAGTCAATTAAAAGCATTTAGCTGCTCCCAGGGGTGCTAATGGTGCGAACGATACGTGCTACATCACTTGACATACAGCACGGTATGGAAATTGCATGTACTTCTGGTGTTTGCTTACAAAGTCTGGGCTGGCATGCACTTGAGAGTGATGGATTTGTTTTAAGCCTGGTTTCTATAAAAATGTCTCTTAAACTCACCTGTCAAATAAAGTCCTCATTGATTTATGGGAATTTTAAAACTTAAAGCATGATTCAGCAGAAAATTGAAAAGTGAACAGAGTGGGTTGAATACACTACACTTTATGTGGGGAACACCTTAGTTGATTTGCTATTCATGTGTGTCACTCAGCTAATGAGTGCTGTATTTAAATGATCAATAAACATCGCTGAGTCAATTGATCATTCAATAAGACTCTGAAACTCTGAAAGCAACAATATTGTTTTTATGAAGCGTATATAAATGTGAAATGTCAGAACAAAAATAAGTTTTCAGGCAATGCGGAGTGTAACTAAACACTTACAGGTGCTGGTCATATAATTAGAATATCATGAAAAAGTTCATTTTTTTATTGTAAATTATTTTTAAAAATGAAACTTTCATATATTGTAGATTCCCTACATGTAAAGTAAAACGTTTCAAAAGTTGTTGTTTCTTTTTTTTTCAATTTGGATGATTAGAGCGTACAGCTCATGAAAGGTCAAAATTCAGTATCTCAAAATATTCAAATATTTCCTAAGATCAATCAAAAAATGGATTTTCAAAACAGAAAAGTTCAAGTTCTTTAAAGTATGTTCATTTGTACTCAATACTTGGTCAGCAGCACATATTACAGCAAATGACTTGCTCCTAGCACAAATTACAGCATTGTTGAAGTGATCAGCCTGTGGCACTGCTGAGGCACTATTGAGCCTTCAGATCATCTGTATATTGTTGGATCAACTGTTTCTCATCTTTCTCTTGAAAATATCCCATAGATTCAGGGGTCAGGCATGTTGGCTGGCCAATAAAACACAGTACTATCATGGTCAGCAAACCACTTGGAAGTGATTTTTGCACTGTGGGCAGGTGCTAAAGTCCTGCTGGAAAAGGAAATCAGCATCTCCATAAAGCTTGTCAGCAGATGAAAGCATAAAGTGCTCCAAAATCTCCTGGAAGATGGCTGCATTGACTTTGCACTTGATAAAACACAATGGACCAACACCAGCAGACGTCACCCCCACCCCCCCACCCCCTTTATCTGAAAAGAGGACTTTCGACCACTGATCACTGTCCAGTTATTTTTCTCCTTAGCCCAGGTAAGATGCTACTGACGTTGTTTTTGTTTCAGAAGTGGTTTGGTAGTCATTTTCCTGAAGATGTCTGAGTGTGGTGACTCTTGATGCGCTGACTCCGGCTTAATTTGACTCATTGTGAAGCTCTCCCAAGTGTTTGAATCGGCTTTACTTGACAGTATTCTCAAGCTTGTGGTCATCCCTGTTGCTTGTGCACCTTTGCCTACCCAATTTCTTCCTTCTAGTCAACTTTGCATTTAATATGCTTTGATACATCACTCTGTAAACAGCCACCACATTCAGTAATGACCATCTGTGACTTACTCTCTTTGTGGAGGGTGTCAATGATTGTCACCTGGACCATTGCCATGTCAGCAGTCTTCCCCATTAGTGTGGATTCAAAGAACAAGAGATACCCGGAATTTATACTGTAGTGATGGTCATTTAATGAAACTCAAATGTAAATATTCTAATATTTTGAGATACTGGATTTTGGACTTTCATTAGCTGTACTCTAATCAACAATTTAAAAATTTTTTTTTGAAATGTTTTACTTTACATGTAGGGAATCTAGAATAAATTAAAGTCTGATTTTTAAAAATAATTTATAATAAAAAAAAAAAGAACTTTTTCACGATATTCTAACTATATGACCAGCACCTGTGTATATATAGGTTAGTAAAGTTACTTTTTTTGGCCAGTAAAATGGAGTACTGTAACATTCAAGAAAACTCATTGATATTCATTATTCAAAAAATTCCTGGTATTTGTAAAACAACTTAAGAAGTATAACTAAAATAACTGAAAGTAGAGCTTTTTTGAAAATAAAGAATAAGATGTATATGCTCAAGTGTGTTCAAAATGTATTAAATTGTACTTGATGGTTAAACCACTTGACATTGAATCATTAAATCAGTTTAAACATTTTTCAAAAATGTGTGAAACCAGCTTGAATATGAAGAGAGTGTTAATCACAACTTGGCACTTTTGAACTAAACTGAATTTTCATCTCAGACATGCTTTTTCACTTTGACCCATGTGTGTGTTTGAGCAAGTAAGAACATAAATGATTGACATTTACGGTCGCTGACAAAGATTGACATCCTGAGTTTCAATCAGACAGACAAAAGCACTTCCTGTCATTCCTCTCTACCTGATAGTCTGCTGGATGAAGCGGTCTGGATCCAGTGCAGCGAATGTAGCCAGGGTGGTGTCAGCAGGAACTCCCTCTTCAAAGCGGATGATTTTAGGATTGGACGGGAACACGGGGGCCTCATTGACATCCAGCACTGTGATAGTAACACTAGCAGAGGAGGACGGCGAGGAGGGGATCCCACTTGCCAGGTGAGCTTGGTTTGACACCACCACCATCAGCATGAAGGCTCCGTTCCTCTCATAGTCGACTGGCTGCACACAAACACAAAGATTCCTTAAACTTTCAAAGAACTTGGTTGTGCTCCAACAATGTGAAGGTGATTTTAGATATGATAGCTTTTTTGTTAGAGGAAACATGATTCAATGAATCCATTAATTGAAACTGCAAAAAACATTTCACCTAAAAGATATTAAACTATTCACTGTCAGGCTGAATGGCTTAAAAAAGACTCCAAAAGTGTTAGAAGAGGAACAGAAAGTGACTCGGTTTGAGTTAGAAGATGAAGTGAACCCTGGAGTTGAGGTTAGGAAGAGTTGACGGGCAGACAAGTGTGAGAGGATCAGCTGTTCCGTGGATAGAAATGTGGTGTGCCGAACCGCATGTGACCGTGACAGCTGTGTAACACTTCCAAAGAGGCGGAAATACATTTTTAAGTATGCCGAGGGCTTCTATTACTCTCTCTTGCACGCACACACACACACACCACCATGCAAATGGTCAAAGAAAGTGTGCAAAACATATGCATACACAAAGTTACACATCACTGACTCTTAAATATTAAAGCAATACAGGCTATGAAACTGCAGGGAAAGATAAAAAATGTACGCATTATATATATACTGTAAATATCTGGGAGATATTCGCCTGTGTTGGGGTGCAGTATCCTGCTTCTTCCATTACCATGCAAAGTAATGGGTCAACACAATCAAAAATAATGTCAAGTATTCATTGTAATGTTGACAAGTAATTAATTTCAATGAATAATTGAGACACTGTAGTTTCAAACTATTTCTAGCAGTTTAAATGATCATTTTTATGATTCCTTAAATTGAATCGGATTTAATCTATATTAAGTATGGATATTTTAGTTGTAGTAAATGATCTTGTCATGATTTTGATAAAAAGATCATCATAAGGAATGGTAATTTGCATTAAGAACATTCTAACAATCATCTCTTACTGGAAATGTTTCTATTTAAAAAAAAAAAAAAAAACTAATTGCAGGTAAGGCTGCTTCATGTTTGAAGACTCAGTGATGGGATAGAGGATAGACATATGGGTCAATTTTTGGGATTTGTACATCATCTGATGTCATACAACTATTTGAATATCTGGAATCTGAGGGTGCAAAAAAATTGAAATATTGAGAAAATCGCCTTCAAATGAAGTCCTTAGCCACACATATTTCTTACAAAAATAAATGTTTGATATATTTACAGAAAGAAATTTACAAAATATCTTCATGGAACATGATCTTTACTTAATATTATGATTTTTGGCATAAAAGAAAAATCGATAATTTTGACCCATAGTCTACAATGTATTGTTGGCTGTTGCTACAAATATACCCGTGCGACTTATAATTGTTTTTTTGGTCAAGAGTCACATATGAGCGACTTAAATGTTTGAATATGCAGAGTTTGAGAACAAATCAAAAGATCAGCAGTCTGAGAACCGAGGATAACGTTTGATATTGTAACCAACTAGACATACCCACCTTAACCACTATAACCCTGCCGTCATTGGTGATCTCATCAGTGCGTATGGCGAAATGGCCCATTGGATCTCCTCCTGTAATCCTATAGACGGCGTTCCAGTTGGGTGTATGAGGCTGATCCTTGTCTCTGACAGTCAAATTGGCCACAACCACACCCACAGCGTTCTCTGGGGCCTCTCCAAGGAACTAAGACAAAGTGACGACACATAAATAAAATGAGACACTCAAATTCTTTTAAAATAAATACATGTTTTTCAAATACATTATATTGTCAGAATTGGGGCTAATGTATTACAGGGACAGTTGACTTGGAGGAACCTGGAGTTCAGTGGCTTGTGCAAGGATCAATGGTGATGGTTCGTGCATTGGTTATTAGGAAAAAACTCAATGAGGGTTTTGTTCTTGGACTCGCCAGCTTTTGGGGATGGCTTCGGAGTTTCGCAATATAGTTCAAGTTAGCATTACACACAGTGTAAAGGCTAAGTTTTATATCTTGTTTGTTACACACGGCTCTTGAAAGAATATCACACACTAGCTATACCCACAGCCCAAGGTGCAAATGTGCGGCAGGCTGTAGCACACAAGCTCATTACAGCTCAGTAATCTGCAGTTTAAAGGGGTTATGAAGTGTGTCTGCCAGATGCTGTTTACTGTAATGGCATAACCATCCAGCAGAGACTACAGCCAAATACACACTGCTACATGCTCAGTAGAGACCAGTGCTCCAGTGGAGGCTAACTGTAGCTTCCCAAGATACAAGGTACTCATAATTTGCACTGAGGTTACACTGAGGTCAAGCTCCCCGTAGAGTAGCCAGTTACATGAAAAAGTAGGTAGCTACTAACAAAAGCTATAAACAAACAAACTACTACTTAGCTATTAGAGTAATAGTAGAGTAGTTAGCTACTTTAAAAAAGTAGTTTGCCACAACACACGCTACTAACAAAAACTATTATACTAACATGGACTTATTTGTTATTCTTAAACTAGTTAGCGACAAAATTAGCTACTAAAAGTTACAAAACTATGCTAACAAGGAATACTAGCTATTAAAGGAGTTGGCTAGTTGAAAAGTAGTTTGCTACGCTACTTACAAAAGATACTAATAAGGACTGATAAGCTATTTTTTTTAAGTAGTCAGCTACATGAAAGATTAGTTTGACACTACAAGGTAGCCTACTATAGCCTAAACTAATAAGTAATAAGCTACTTGAAAAAGTATTCTACACTCCAAACCGCTAACAAAAGCTGCCATACTAATATAGATTAGGTCACCATCTACTTAGTGACATAAGAATAACCAATTCATCTACATTAAAAGATTATATTAAAAGTTAGCTTCACTGCAATCAACTAACAGTCAAACCAACCATTCTTAAAGTAGCTTCACCACAAGCTACTAAAAAAATTGCACTGAAGATGCATTTTTAAGATGCTGTACATCTACCAAAATAACAATAATTTTACACCAAATGCAACTACTAAACATCTCAATTTCTATAACAGTTGAAAACATGATGAACCACTTAAAGCTACAGTCTGTAAGTTTTGCCTCTTTGTCCCCATCTCTGTTTGAAATCTGCAATTGCATCCTCAGCGCGGATGAATCCAATGTTTGCTGTCAGTCACCACATCGGTGTGGATACTGTACTTCGGAATCACAGATTCTACATCTTGGAAGTATGACCAAAATAAGAATTTTCACCGGAAAATGTCATCTGAACAAGTAAGTAACATTACAATAAATCGCGCTACCAGTGGTGATTAAATCTAACGATCGCTTAGCTTGGATCATGTCAAACAGTGCAAATTATTATTACTGTTATACTTTGTTCTCAAATTGTTAACATTGACAACATCAGAATTGCATGTATATTTAGTGGGTATTAGTATTAGCTGTAGATTTCAATTTCTGTAGTCATTCTGCAGTCCGAAGACTTTTGCTTTTGACTACGGGTGAATCTCCAGTTGTCACTGATGATTGTCATTTGGACCTTTCTGGATTACAATCCGCCATCAAAATGATAAGTTTAATTATTGCAGCTGCTGTGAGAAAAGGCTATAAATGATCCACTACCTCACATGCCATATAGCCTACTAGCTGGGACTCCTTCTTTATGTTAAACAGACGTGACATAATGATGCAAAAACGAACGGCTGCATGATCGAATTTCCTGTGGAAACCCACAGTACCACCCGAATTAGAAAACATTATTACAAGCTTATCGTTGTTAATCGGACTAATGTAAAGAGATGGTTTTGAATACTGGCAGGTTATGTACTTGTTTAAAAATTGATTTTGCATCATTTTTAACTAGATAACTAGATGTAAATGTCACACAGCAGGGATTCTTCAGGAACTTTTCTGAACTGTTTAAATGAATTATTCAAATGAACATGTTAGGAGAGTTTATTTGATTATTTCCTGACTTCGCTCGATTATAAATGTGACTCATTGGTAGCTCAATAAGTGTTCTGCAATTTCAGAAAAATAATAAAATTAATATCAGTGCTACATTAACTTTGCAACTCCCCATCATTGGCAAAGACACTTACACATATACTTAAGATACTTGAAATAAAAAAAAGAAAAAAAGATGGTGGTTTATTTTCATGGTTTATTAGTTTAAATCGTTGAAAGGAGAGAATGATAGAGAGACAGGCACAGAGCGAGTAATATCTACTGGCTGTTGTGATGAAAACATCACAGGGCCGTCCCGTCTCTCCGGCTGCACGCTGTCTGGAATGCACAGCTGCATTTACTGATAAGCAGAAAAACACTCTGTTGAGATCAAACAAATGTGCTGTGTCCCTTCCTGGACGGGGTGCAAGAGACCAGCAGAGGACAGGACAGTAGACGACATGATTGAGTGACTGATTGATCTGTGCAAAATCAGAGTCCGCTTTCTCGATAGGCTACTGCTTCCGGTTTGATGAAAAAAAAAATCCTCTGGAGACTAGTTCAAAAAGAGTTTGAAAATAAATGAATGTGTGTGTACTGACAGAAAAAAAGAGGGAAGGAAAGTGATACTTGTTTATAATTTGTGGATTACTGTGGTGGAAATTTAGAGGACAGACACTCCCATTGGTGCTTTAGAACCAAGGACAACGTTTCAGCAAAATTCTCTTTAAATATATGTAAAGAAATAATTCATTAAAAAGTATGACCATCTCTTAGGCACCATATTAGATGCAGTAGTTTGATGTTAACAAAATTATCTATGACAGAAATGAATTAATTATAAGAATAATGGATTTACATCTTTCTTCAATATTCAGTGCATTTCAATTCAAGTCAGGCAAGTGAGTTGGAAGAGCTAAAGATATTCATTACTACTAACACTATTCATATTTAATGACAGGCTTGCCTTAAAAAAAAAAAACACAACTCTCATTTCAGTCAAAAGTTTGCATTTGAATTTTTGTAAACAGCTCTTTCTTGAAACCAATAAATAAATAAAAAACTTAAAATAAATCATATCAAACGTTCAAGTTCTTTGGTTTGTTGGATCTTTTTTTGTTTTATTTATTTAAATAAATAAATATATTACAGAAGCTCTAAAACACATTTTGCTGAGTTGTACAGTATTTTAACAGAAATCCTAATTTAGTTTTGATTTCATTAACGAAAATGAGGTGCAATCAACACATTTTTTCCATGACTAAGACGAGACGACACAAAGGTCATTAAATGATAACTGTGACTATATTACCATGTATAGTTGATGAAAAAGACGAGACTAAAATGTAGTTCAAAAATAAAAACTTTACCAAAAACTCTACTACAACGAGCTTCTTCCCGGGATAGTGACATCACTAACCCTAAAATTTAAACTGCCCAAACACGCAATAAAGGGGTGAGGCCATGTTGGACTGCTTTAGAGAAGAGGAAGAGTTATTGTAGTAGAGTGTTGTTACCATGCCGTCATTTTTTACGCCGGACAAGGGTCAATTCAATGCTGGATTTGCATAAAAGATATGTAAAGTATGTAAATTTACTTACTAACCTTTCAGAAACATCCAGATGCATTCTGTTTTGTTTTGTGGCAAATTTGACAAGCTATAATAAATGATCTGTGGGGTATTTTGAGCTGAAACTTCACAGATACATTCTGGGGACTCCAGAGACTTATATTACATCTTGTAAAAGGGGTATTATATCTTTCTCTGCACTGCAGAAGTGACACCGATAATCTGAAAACACCAACAAAGGAGAGCTGATATTCTACTAAAATGAAGGTGTTGTTCAGTCAGTTTGTGTTCCTTCACAATGCGCTTATGCTGTTTGCTGCGACTAAATCTGCAGTCAAACCTTCTCAGTGATGAATTGTAATAAATCCAAACATGGATCTCAACTATTGTTTGCGATTGTAGTTGCCGAATAAATGCAGTTACTATACCTCTGTGTGACAATACAAAGTCTTTTTGTCTTGGAACTATTGGAATTAATTTAAAATGTATTTTATTTCTGTGATGCAAAGCTGAATTTTCAGCATCATTACTCCAGTCTTCAGTGTCACATGATCCTTCAGAAATCTTTCTAATATGCTGATTTGATGCAGTTATTATCAATGTTGGAAACAGTTGTGTTGCTTAATATTTTTTTGGAACTTGTGATACATTTTTCAGGATTCATTGATGAATAAAAAGTTAAAAAGAACAGCATTTATTCAAAATATAAATCTTTTCTAACAATATAAATCTTTACTATCACTTTTGTCAATTTAACACATTAGAGCTGAAAAAAGTATTAATTTCTTTCAAAAAAAAAAAAAAAAGCAAAAAATTACTGACCCCAAACTTTTGAAAGGTAGTGTATATTGTTACAAAAGATTTCTAATTTAAATAATTGCTGATATTTTTTAAACATTTTATTAATCAAAGAATTCTGAAAAAGTATCACAGGTTATAAAATAATATTATAAGCAGCACAACTGTTTCCAACATTGATAATAAAGCAGCATATTACAATGATTTCTCAAGGATCATGTGACACTGAAGAGTAATGATGCTGAAAATTCAGCTTTGCATCACAGAAATAAATTATATTTTAAAAAATATTAAAATAGAAAACCATAATTTTAAATTGTAATAACATTTCACAAAATTATTGTTTTTTTCTGTATTTATTATGAAATAAATGCAGCCTTAATGAGCATAAGAGAGTTCGTTCAAAAACATTAAAAATAGTAATGTTTTCAAATTTACTGGCTGTTGTGATGAAAAAACACACACACATATATATATATATATATATATAACAGTATTAACATCTGTGGTGAGAGATTTAGAGAGTGTATAAAAATAAATATAGAGACTAGTGAAAAACAAAAACCTCTACACTGAGCCAAGATGAAAAACATGACTACAGAGACGTGATTTTATGGCGTCCTAAGGAAAATAGATCCATACCATCACAGAACATAAACATTAATGCCTCACAAGGACTATAAAGCCTGTGGTATATTTATGCTGTTTCCTGTGGCGATGAACTCTCAGGTCCACTGTCTTCATCGTCTTCTTCTAAACCATCATCATCATCATCATCATAATTGTCATTTCAGTCATCATGGTGCTTCAAAACAGAGAGAGATCAGTTGTATTTATCTTAAAATGCAGTACTATTGCACTTTACTCTCAAGAACCGCCGGCTCTTTCCATATTCATGTGGTTTTTACATGAATAAAACATACAGCTGTCTTCAAATTGGAAGCGATATATCTACTAGGTTTACACCCCCTCAAGCAATTTCGCTTAATTAGCTTGCTTACGTTTCTGAGGGTCTACTACAGCAAGATGTATACTGCCTCATGCCTCTGTCAAATGCAAATAATCACAGAACATTTCTACCCTGCTCCGACTCAGTCTGTGTGGGTGAACGAGAGAGAGAGAGAGAGAGAGAGAGAGAGATAGGATGGATGAAAAACAAAACAAATTAGTTCTAGCACATAACTCATGAATTCTGCTCGAAAGATGGTGAGTATGTGCTGTGTCTGTCGCAAACACGCAATTGGAAGAAGCACAAGTTGAACTCCACGGCCCAAACACATAAAACGCAGATGAAAAGTTGATTCCGACGTTCATATTCTCAGCTTTAAAGCTTTACTTTAATGAAACGTTTGTCTGCGTTTAACTAGCAAAAGATTTCTATGAATTTCAGGCACTTACAAGCAAATCAGTAAGCTCCACCATCAAGGTGATTGTTAGTTTCTTTCTACCCATTGTACTATTTCCAAAAAAACAGATTCAGCAAGTCTCTCACAAACCGCTGACTGAATCAACAAACCCTCACAAGTGTCAGGTCGTGCGAGCCTGTCGTAAACCAGTTGTGGGTAATTTTCTCTCGGCTCAGTGATATGTGACACAAGTGTTTGTTATTGGGAGCGAGAGCATGTGCTGAGTGTGGGACTTAATTGCTGGTGTCATCTGGGTTAACTTGCTCTGTTAGGACCTGTCATACGCATCGAGCTAAGACAAGACAACCCAAACGGCGAAGTTGTTCTTCAGCTGCACTGTATAATTACGGATGCTGCAATGGACAAGGACACTATAGAGCTCAAGCCTGCTTGGAGGGGGGGAAAAAACTTTCGAAACTTGACAATTTCAGAAAGTATCAAGAGTAATCAAGTGGGTGGATGAGCAATGAGTTCATTTGATTTTAGTCTTGCTTTCAATTTCGCTCTGTTTTCCCTTCACTGTTCATTCAGTCAGAGAAAGTGTCTAATGTACGGATGAGAGATTCTTAGTGTGTATTACTCAGGGGAGGTGTCAAGGAAAGATGGATGGAGGTCTGTCCTGCGTCTCTCCCTCCCAACTCTCCATCTCAGTATGGACCATAAGCGTTGCTAGACCCTATTTTAAATGTGCGATTAACTAAGCTGTCAGCACCCTTAAAAATCTGTGATTGTGTGATCTCTCTTCACGTTTCCTGAAAACAGCAGCTGTGACAGCTCTCTGAAGCTGTTCACTGTGAATCCTCATTAAACAACTTTCAAGTTTGTTATATTAAGTATTATTCTATTCTCTCTAGAAGATAGTTGTCATTCGTACTAGTTTTGAACTTCTTGTACTTAAATGGATAGTTCACCCAGAAAATTAAAATTCTGTCATCGTTTACTCACCCTCAAGTTGTTCCAAAACTGTATACACTTCTTTCTTCTGGTGAACACAAAAGAAGATATTTTGAAGAATATGGGTAGCAAAACAGTTGATGGGCCCCACTGATTGAAAAAAACCCACGACATTCTTCTAAATATATTCTTTTGTGTTCAGCAGAAGAAAGAAATGAATACAGATTTGGGATAAAGGGATACAGTGGGTACGGAAAGTATTCAGACCCCCTTAAATTTTTCACTTTTTGTTATATTGCAGCCATTTGCTAAAATCATTTAGGTTCATTTTTTTCCTCATTAATGTACACACAGCACCCCATATTGACAGAAAACACAGAATTATTGACATTTTTGCAGATTTATTAAAAAAGAAAAACTGAAATATCACATGGTCCTAAGTATTCAGACCCTTTGCTGTGACACTCATATATTTAACTCAGGTGCTGTCCATTTCCTCTGATTATCCTTGAGATGGTTCTACACCTTCATTTGAGTCCAGCTGTGTTTGATTATACTGATTGGACTTGATTAGGAAAGCCACACACCTGTCTATATAAGACCTTACAGCTCACAGTGCATGTCAGAGCAAATGAGAATCATGAGGTCAAAGGAACTGCCTGAAGAGCTCAGAGACAGAATTGTGGAAAGGCACAGATCTGGCCAAGGTTATAAAAACATTTCTGCTGCTCTTAAGGTTCCTAAGAGCACAGTGGCCTCCATAATCCTTAAATGGAAGACGTTTGGGATGACCAGAACCCTTCCTAGAGCTGGCTGTCCGGCCAAACTGAGCATATTGACAGAAAAACCTGCCAATATGGGGTGCTGTGTGTACATTAATGAGGAAAAAAATGAACTTAAATGATTTTAGCAAATGGCTGCAATATAACAAAGAGTGAAACATTTAAAGGGGTCTGAATACTTTCCGTACCCACTGTAGTTAAAGGGATAGTTCACCCAAAAATAAAAATTCTGTCGTCATTTACTCACCCTCATGTTGTTCCAAACCCATCTTTGGAACACAAAAGATCACAAAAGATATTATTAATATTCTCTCATCCTTTGAATCCATCCATTGAAAGTTGAGGCATAAAGTACAAAAATACACTGTAAAAGTAATCCCAACCCAGGCTCACTGGAAATGTGTGCGTATGGCGACATTCTGCAAAATTATATTACATCGCTTCTTGCATGTTTCGCAGCACTTTCAAAGTCCAGTGAGTGGTGCTAAAGGTGCATTCATTTTTATTCGAAACATGTTGTATGGCTGTTGTATGTAATGCAGCAGTTCAGAAATTAAATGTCCAGTGAAAGGTTAATGCTCTATTATGTATATAACACTAAACCCTACCCTAAACCTAACTGATAGTGTTATCAAAAACAAACATGAGACAAATACACATTTGCTGAAGCAGCCATGCCATTTCAGTTCGCTTCTACACATCTTTACGCTCTCTTATCACAACTCATATCCGAACGCTCCGGATCACAAGTGTACCAGGTGCACTATCGAACAAGTTTACTACATTTAAAAAGCCATACATACGGAGCTGGTTATGTGATGAAAATCGTCCCCTTTATTTCCGGAATTATAAGGTTCTATCGGACATTATTGACAAAATTGAGTTATTCACATATTCTTATTCTGTAACTTATTTATATTATGAGATGTTTTTTTAATGTTGTGTACATTTTGGGACTTTTTATCTAGAAAACAAAAAAGTTCTATCTACAAAAGTCGAATGGAATGCAAAAACGTTGATGCTTAATATCTCAGTACTGCTCAGTATGCAGATAGAACCTTATAAATCCAAGGGGACGAAATGTCAAAATGTATTAGTTTACAATCATGTGCTATGGTAAAATCATTTTGAGGTAATAATATAGTATTGTGCAAGGAACCACATGAAAATAAATGTTTATTAATCGATAATCTGCCTTTGTAATCATATTTTTGTGTGAAAAGGACTAAAAGTTGTTGGTGTTTTACTGCCACTAGTGGTCATTCATAGCTACGTTTTTGGAATCTTTACAAAAATTTAGGTAGAGGCACGTATTTCCAATGTGCCTATGTTCAGTAATCCATATGAATCTAGCGGTTTAATTCAAGTCTTCTGAAGAGACATGATCACTTCTTATGATGAACAAATGTAATTTAAAACACTGATCAACACGCATACATAGAGCACATACGGGAAAACAAAAGCTCAGTTTTACTTGCTTGATGCATGAAAACAAACCTCATTGGTTCTTACGCATAAAAAAACACCAAAAATTTTGGAATAAAAGTAGGGCTGTATGATTTATTGCACAATACAAAAAATATAGCATTGAACTTAAACGCAATTATCTCTTAAATGCGATTCTTAGTACGGTTATGAAATCGCAAAGGCTGTGATTATTTTTTTATGCGCACCTTGTGAATAAAGTATGGTTCCAAATGCTAATCCATCTGAAAGCACTGAGAGTTTGAGTTGCTTATAATGTACATTTGAAAAAGCAACACGCGTCAAACATCTTTCCAGAGTCATGAGAAGCATTTTTTTTAAATCTTGTCCAACAAAAGACAACATTTAATAACATGTTTTTACTCCAAACTCACTTCATAATGACAGTTTAGCATCCTTCTGTGAGATGATGTGGCTTCTTACACAGAATAATGCAGTCGTTTGTTTATTAGTCATATTTAATCAAAGTGTTTCAATCTTCTGTTTATTCAGCTACAGCGATATGACGCATGTTGTCTACTTCTACTGCAGTGCATATTTAGAGTTCCTGCGCTAGAGCACCCTCTGGCTTTCAGGTGGAGAAGCACTTACTACTGATCACAGAGCCGTACAGCTCTGACAAGCTGCGCATAAAATAATCGCAGCCTTTGCCAAATCGTGTGCGGTTTAATCGCGATAAATCGTTCAGCTCTAAATAACAGCCTAAATTAAATCTGTTCATCATATATAATAATCATATGTCTTCAAAAGACTTGGATTAAACAGCTCGATTCATATGGATTACTTTTACTTTTGTCTTTATGAACGTTTTGAAGCTTGAAAGACTTTCAGTGCAGGGACAGAGATCTCTCAGGTTTCATTAATATTTTCATTCTTTTCGTAAATGAAAGTCTAATGATTTTGAAATGACATAAGGGTGAGTAAATGAGGACAGAATTTCTATTTTTGGGTGAACTATACCTTTAACTAAAGAAACATTCCTCTGATTCAAGCGATGCGCGATGGGTTGTGACCCCAAGAAAAACCTTGACCTTGACCGTGTGATTCCTTGAGGCTTCCACTGTGGGCATAGGCAATATGCAGTTTCTACCCCTGTCAGCTCATCACATCTCAAACCCACCAACAACAGCAGCCAAACACTCGACATTTGCGGAGAGACCTGTCCACGAACATCTAGTCCACAAAAACAACATTTGAGAATAAAATGACACCAATTAAAATGAACAGCAAGATCGTCTGATGCCAGATGATAGATGTCATACTGATTCACTAAGTATCGTTTGGCCTTCAAATAAATATTACAGGTAGAAAAAATGTGCAAAATAATTCAGAATGCTTCAGCATCAGACGCTGTGGCAGAGGCCTGGGGATATTACTTAATGAGAGAGAGAACGCAAGGGCACCAGAGATGAGCACTGCAAGAGAGCGATAAAAGGGGGATGGCAGATAGCAGGAAATAAATGGAAATGGAGAGAGAGATAGACACCGAAAGCCAGAGAGAAGGATTGAGGGAAGGAGATAAATGGAAGGAGAGAGAGATGAAGGCTGACAGAAACAAACACTGGTAAATGTGGGAAGAGAAGTGTAGAGATACAGAGATAAAGAAAACAGGAGATGGAGGATGTAGGGAAGGAGAAAAAGAGGGAAAAAATGAGTGGATGAGTGGAGATTGAAGCCAGATGCCTGAAGAGGAACTACAGACACCTAAGGGGCAGAGTTGGCATGAGGACAGGAGAGAAAGAGAGAGAGAAAGAGAGGGAGAGCACCTGATCTCACATCCCTCTCATTCCCTACACCCTCCATTTCACTCCATCTCTTCCCTCATCACCTCCCAGAATTCATTGCTCTTAGTGAATCTCTCTTTGTTTCACAGCTCCAGTAGGTTTCTCCAGCTGTCAGACAGTATTGTGTGAATTAAATGAGTATCAAGACACTTTTAGAATTCAGAAATCGGGGTAATGAGGAGTGGATGCGTCCAAACAGGCAGACTATAGCTCTGTTCCAAAACCTAATCTTACAAGGCAGCATTCTAACCATCATAGCACCTCATAAGTGACTGATTTGGAACACTTTACATAAGCGGCAACTATCAGTGCCATACAAAAAATCTCAATAACAAATGTTTTCTATACAATTTGATGTTAGTAGAATGACACTCTAATATGCATAAAAATGGTGACAGTCAAAATACTACAGGCAAAAATTAATATCTATTTTTGAAGGTTTTTACAGAGGGGTTTATTTCTATATAATTTGTCTATTTTTTGGTGAAAATGTTTTTTTTTTTTTTTTCCCAGCTGTTGACAGTATTTTTTGCTTTATGCATAAAAAGAGATATCCAAAATCCCCTCTGTAAAAACCCTTGACTCTAATATGTCAGCAAAATTAAACAAAATTTTGAACCTGGCTTTATTCAATGATGACATTTCTGTTCTGGAAATGTATGCAAATTAGCGCATATTTAATTAGACAGTGTATTTGCATATTATAACATTTCAGAAAACTTAAGATGCAAAAAATGTTTGCAATTATTAATGTAATCAACTGGTGTATGGTGATATCTATATGTATTAGTTAAAGGGGACCTTCAGCTCAAAATACCCCACAGATCATTTATTATAGCTTGTCAAATTTGCCCCTATTTGGGTGTGAGTAAAAAACATGCCGTTTTTGTGTGTGTCCCTTTAAATGCAAATGAGCTGCTGCTCCCTGCCCCCTTTCCAGAAGAGGGCGGAGCTTAACAGCTCATGCTTCAGATACTCAGCAACAACAAAGCTGGACAACACTGTTCAAAACAGAGCTGGACACTGATGGAGAGGCTCAGGAAGATGTTACGACTTTTAGAATGCATCTGGGCATTTCTGAATGGTTAGTGGATAAATTTGTGTAGTTGCTGTAGTTGATTCAACTTATCGACGAGCATATGACCCTTGTTTGTGAAACAGTAAGATGACGGCATGGTAACAACACTCTACTACAACAACTCTTCTTCTCTAAAGCAGCCCAACATGGCCTCACCCCCTTTGTTGCATGTTCCCGGGGGTAGGGTTTCTGTAAATTTTGGGGTTTGTGATGTCACTACCCTGGGAAGAAGCTCGTTGTAGTCACTACCAGCCTGTAGTAGTCCTTAAACAGAGAATTCTTTAAAAGAAAATATTTCCCTTTGCATTGAACTTTGAGTGTCGTGACTTTGCAGATGTTGTTTGTGCTCACACAGCAACATTACACACTAACTAAAGTTTAAAAAGTTAAATTATAATCAAGGACCCCTTTAAAGTTTTTTTTACCCTATTCACCTATATGTTTTTAAGTGTTTTTAATTGACACTTTTCAGTAATGAACATTTATTTATAATAATAATTTTTAATTCCATACTTCTGGTAGAGTCTTTGTGTATATAGTGTATATATATGATGTGCTATATAGGCAGCTCACTAGGATTCGGAACACATTTTTGTATGTAAATGCTCTTTTGTTGTAGATACTCACCATTTTAGCATCCAGCTCTGGAGGGTTGTCGTTGATGTCAGTAATGCTAATGAGGGCCGTGGCGGTGTTGGACAGGCCGAAGTTCAGGCTGCCCTCCATATCGGTGGCCTGCACTATGACGGTGTACTGAGACACTTTCTGAAACAACACAGAACATGTCCATTTCAATCAACTGAAGAGACACACACCACATGTAAATGAGGACTCCAGATCAAAAGATTATATGTATTTTTAGAGTTAAAACAACAAGGGAAAAAAATCTAGTTTATGATGTTTAATCATGAAGTTTTTTTCTTTCTTTCCTTTTTACTGAGGACAGGTTTCACTTATGGGAACAACTGTACAGAAATTATATCATATGGTAATCCCATGGTAGAATGATATATACAATTATTATACTATTTTTCTCCACAATGGTATAGTATAAATATATTATATTGCAGTGTACACTATACTGTAACTATAATTTTATTTTATTTTCATGTTTATTTTTTATAACTTAAAAGAAAAGAATCTTGAACATTTAAATTAAAATTTAAATTAACCCACACATAAATTATAATTTATAATGATGATTTCATGTGACAGAACATTTACTGATTAAAATTTTAATTTAGTATATTATTAATGAGGTTATAATAACCATCTTTAAATAAAGCATACATCTTGATAATTAAATTAATAACTAATGCCATTTATTACATGGCTCTCTATAATATGCGATTCTGATTGGTCAATCGCAGCATTTATTCACTGTTGTCATGGCAATGCTGTATCATATGAATGCTGGTTCATACAAATTCAACTGCCGCCATCTTACTTTATTTTATTAATTGCATTGGAAAAAAACTTCAGTTCAGTATTAATATTGCTGTAATATTGGTGCACCCTGTCAGGGTTTATTTTGTTTCTGATCTCTTACATAACACTTAATAAACAAAAGGCAAGTTACAGCAGTGTATATTCTCCAAATATAATCCTGCATCTGCATAATATATCGCAACTGCATGGGAAGTTTAGAGAAATGAAAACAATTATGCTAATGTTATCTAGAATTATTCAAAATATTTTGTGCACACAGTAACAATATTGTGCATGTTAATTGCCACGATAAATAGTATTACCGAATGCCGGCACATGTCTACTTCAATGGCATGTTCTTTTTTCTCCTCATGGCATGGCGGGCCAAATCAAAGGTCATCACGGACCAACTTTGGCCCACGGACCCTGGTTTGGGCATCTCTGGTCTAGAAGTTTGGCATCTAAGCCTGAACAAAACCATCTTACAAAGACTCTGAGACTGTGTATGTTTGGGGAATGGCAGCCCTTTGTGTTTGTCTGGGGATACGTCTGTCTGTCAGGCTTTTCTGTTAATTAGGACAAGAGGCTACTGTGAGCTTTGTTCTGCTTTGATACTTTGCCACTCACTATTTATGGAAAGACACACACCCACATGCATATACACAAAGATAATCAGTGCGCAAAAACAACTCTTCATCAACGGACATGAACCACCCTATTTGTAACAACGGATGAAAAGCAAGGGTTGCGAGGGCAACAGATGGATAGAAACATGTGTGCGCACACACATCGAAGTGTTTGTTGTTGCATGGCCAACATTCCTTTGGGCACAGATCTGAAACTGTGCCCCTGTCCATGCTCGGGTGAATCTGACTCCAGTTAGTCCACACTGGGAGGAGACAGAGAGCTGAGCCTGAGCCAAAGCCTCTCCTCTGCCTCTTTCAGCTCCAGCCGTATTAATCCGGTTGGCCGAAAGCCTTCTGTTGCTGCAGACAGGAAGTAGGGGGAGTCAAGGACAAGTCAGTGTTCCACTGAGACAGGTCTGGGTGTCTTGGAGGGAGGTGGATGACTGTTGCTGTAAAGCAATGAATACCCTCACAAGACCTTGCTGAAGATCTTGATGGCTTCCTTTTGTTTTAGGAGATGACTGACCATGGGACATAAATTTGATCACAACTAAACATTGAGGGGGAAATGCCTTCTCTGACTTTCTGGCATAGTACTGCCTACATAGGCAGCATCATTACACTGTACCTGAATACGTTGGGAAAACTCAAAAAAAAAAAAAAAAAAACTGAGGCAATCCCTTACCTCAAAATTTTTAAGTTAAGAAATTAAAAGTTTAAGTAAGCAGAACTGGCAGATTTTTTGTTTTATTTTGTACTATTTTTTAATGAAGATTACATTTTAATTGTTCTTCACTTAACATGTTTGAGTACACATACATTTCACTTAAAATTACCATGTAACCCTGTTGTAAACATTTTTATCATTGTAAAATTAGCTAGTTATAACAACAAATTCAGAAAATGCTAAATTGATAAATTGCTAACATGTTAAAAATAGCACAGTATAGCACTTGCTGAATGAGTACAGTAATATAAAGTGAAATTTAACATTCTTGCTCACAAACCAAGCCGCATGAACCACTTGTCACCATGATGGCAACTCTCAAAAAACCCACATTAACAGAAACTTTTCTAAATGAGAATAACAAAACATGAATCACTACTAAATTGCACGTAAAAAACAAACAAAAAAACATTGACACTTAATTTTAGCATTTTACTCTCCCTTTTGAGTGCCATGGGCAAAGCATGCTGAGAAATAGAAATCCCAGCTCAGTTTCAGTTAAACTTAAGTTTGTCTAAGAAAAAAGTTAATTCTCAAAACAATGAAACAGTTTACTTAAAATATATCAGTTCTGTGAACTTGAAAGAAAAAGAAAGTGCTAAATACTCATAAAGTTAATGTGACAGCATGTAGATAGCATGTAGTAATCGGCCTGAGCTCAGACTCGGCATCGGCGTGTGTTAACCGGGCCAATTGTGGCCCATAGATCGCTCTTGCACATATATATCTGTTACGGCTGTAAAGCACATATCCCACAATCCTCTGCATGTGATGTGGCTGTTGGTGGAAGCTTAAAAAAAATGTAATTTAAAGGTTTAGTTCACCCAAAAATAAAATTTCCATCATTAAGTACTCACCCTCATGTAGTTCCACACCCGTAAGACCTTTGTTCATCTTCGGAACACAAATTAAGATATTTTTGATGAAATCTGAGAGGTTTTTTTATCCCCCATAGAAAGCAACGTAATTACCGTCATTCAAGGTCCACTTCCAGGTTCTACATCAAAATGCCGGCTGACCTGAACAGCATGAGGGTGAGTACTTAATGACAGAACTTTCATTTTTGGGCGAACTAACCCTTTAATTCATAAATATCCATGCTCTGCTACCATTTCTACTAGAAAATATTCAATTTAGTCAGTAAATATTCATTTGGTTATCTCTAATGCTCAACTGAATTTGTTCTAGCTCATTTGACATGACCGTATGATGCCTGGAAGCCTGTTTGAAACCAGTTTCCATAGTGTGAAACTTCAAATAAAAACGTTATAATTACTGACTGATTGGACAGGTTTAGACTGAGTCTTTCAATCAATCATTCTGTCTATGCATTCATATTTCTCTCTCCCTCAGGTAGTTGTATTTAAATGGCAGGTCAGAGACTCCTCAGAGCAGCGCTCCCAGTTTTAAAGCACTTAAAGAACTGCAGAGTACCGCGGACACACACTGAGAGTCATTAAAACCTGCGTCTTCTCGTTAATATTGCCCAGTTCGGCTCTATTAATGAAAACTCAATAGCGGCTGACCTTTATTAACACCATAATGAAATATCAATACTGTCTCCTCTGGTTATGCTCTGCAGAGAACAAGAGAAACAAATCAGTGTGTAATTAATCTCGCACACATTTCATACAGCGCCGGCTGTGGGGATGGGAACGTGACACCAAGAGACGAGCTTAAACACATTTCCAGTCCTGAAGAGAATGTAAAGCGATTACACCACAGGACTGGCAGAATCTTGGCGATGTGAGAGCAGATCCACCGAGAGACGAGTTTCACCCATACAGACTCTAGAGTCAGCTGTTATGAGGAGCATTTCACAGCCCAACGGGCCCTGACCTCACTTCTCCCCGACACCTCACTCGCTCCATTGGGAGAGAAGGAAAGAAGAGAGGTGATAAGGGGAAGGTGAGGAGGAAAGCGACATTGGAGGAGACGATAGTGGAAAGAGTGCAACCAGAAGTTATGATTCTCCTCATCTCACTCACACAGGAAGCTTTGGATCATCTGGGAATGACTCGGACACACACATACACACACACGCGCACTTCACACCGATCGATTCCCTAATCAGGCGCGGCAGAGTGGACACGTTCTAACCTAGACCTGACACAACTAGGCAAGCGCACACACGTGCAAATACGCGAGCACACGGACCACATGGCCTCTGGCAGAGACAAGAGACAGGTAATGAAAAGCAACAGCCTGGACAATCTGGCTCGAACAGATTCACAGAGCTGCAGAGACAGACATGCAGGGCTTTTAACACACACACAAAGATACACACAAAAGATTCAGCATTGCCACTGCAGAACTTTTAAGCACTTTTATTATATGTGATTCAAATTCCTGACAACACACTGTGATATAACATGACATTTATGCTACATTAAGTTGAATAGCACCATGGGATTTAAAGGCATAGTTCACATAACATCAAATTCCATCATCATTTACTCATCCTTGTGTCTTTTGAAATTGTGTAACTTTATTATATCGTGAACACAAACGGTGCTCAACCTATATAGATTTTTAAGTGTCAAAATAAAAGTCCTTATTGGCCAAACAGGTAAACTTTTTTTTACTTAAATTTCAATCTATTCCTCACACAAAGCTATCATATGACTTGGAGACTTGGAATTACCGAAACCATCAATATGACCATAACAACAATAATTATAAATAATTATAAAAATATTTAAAAAATAAAAATAATAATTGTATTTCACAGTACAACAGTAAAATAACAATACACTGTGTGCAGAATTATTAGGCAAGTTGATTTTCTGATCATATTTTTTTTCCAAGCACATTTTACCAATTCCAATCCACATCAATCTTAATAACTACTATTAATATTGTTTTTAATCATTTATAAGTGATATATAATTGTTCATGAAGGCTGGAAATGAAAAATGCCCTATATTCAGGTGTGCAGAATTATTAGGCAGGTTTTCTTTTACAGATAAAATGAGCCAAAAAAGAGATTTAACTCAGACTGAAAAGTCAAAAATTATTAAATACTCATGAGAAGGACGCGATACTAATGTAATACTAGAAATTGCAAAGTTAAAGCATGACCATTGGACAGTGAAATGCTCATTGGGTCAGCGGGGTCATACAAAAACAGCTGGAGAAGAAAAGACACGTTAACTGCAAAATAATTAAGAATTAAGGTGAAGAATTAAGTGTGAAACCATCAGGAACCCTTTAGTCTCCAGCGCCACCATTTCCCAGTACTGAAACCTACCTGGAGTCTTCAGAAGTGTGAGGTGTCAGGATCTCAGAGACTTAGGTTAGGTGAAGAATCCTAAAAATGACCCGCTCTTAATAAGAATCACAAGCTGAAGTGTTATAAAATACATGAAGACTGGGTTTTTATAGGCCTTATAGACAGACAGCTTGAGAGTGACTCCTGAAGGACCAGCACCACATCCTCTTGTACCACTGTTTGAAGAATTTATCTTCCAGAATCTGGCAGTAAGTTTTGGAAGATCATTTATTCCATCTCTGCAAGATGGACATTTCAGGATAAGAGATGGACTAAAAGTGAACTCCCACACCTTACTGCCAGATTCTGGAAGATAAATTCAGTGGTACAAGAGGATGTGGTGCTGGTCCTTCAGGAGTCACTCTCAAGCTGTCTGTCTATAAGGCCTATAAAAACCCAGTCTTCATGTATTTTATAACACTTCAGCTTGTGACGCTGGAGACTAAATGGTTCTTGATGGTTTCACACTTAATTCTTCACCTTAATTCTTAATTATTTTGCAGTTAACGTGTCTTTTCTTCTCCAGCTGTTTTTGTATGACCCCGCTGACCCAATGAGCATTTCACTGTCCAATGGTCATGCTTTAACTTTGCAATTTCTAGTATTACATTAGTATTGCGTCCTTCTCATGAGTATTTAATAATTTTTGACTTTTCAGTCTGAGTTAAATCTCTTTTTTGGCTCATTTTATCTGTAAAAGAAAACCTGCCTAATAATTCTGCACACCTGAATATAGGGCATTTTTCATTTCCAGCCTTCATGAACAATTATATATCACTTATAAATGATTAAAAACAATATTAATAGTAGTTATTAATAAGATTGATGTGGATTGGAATTGGTAAAATGTGCTTGGAAAAAAAATATGATCAGAAAATCAACTTGCCTAATAATTCTGCACACAGTGTACCAATATTTATGACTGTCATACACTGTTCATTTTCAAACATTAAACCATTGAATGCTTTTTGTCCTTTTGGAGCTTAAAGGCCCCGGTATACTTCAAACGAAATCGAAGAACGAACTGATGTGACGTCATTTCGAACTAAATCAGGGCCAAAATGAAGTTCGTTTTGTGTTCTTTTTGGAAGTTCGAATAGCGAACTTTCAGGAAAAGTTCATTCCAGCTGCAAATGCCTTCGTACTACCATTGGTCAGTGACGATAACGTAACAGGAGGTGTGCGCTGAGGCTCCGCCTTCACTCGCGTGGACTGCGTCTCTGACTCATTTGATCTGTTGAGTTTGTTGAGGTAAGATCTCCGCGGGTGAAAACATGAACACACTGGATAGCCGCTTTATAGTACAAAATAAAGTTTTGCTTGTAAAAAAATTAGGCACTAACACTGTTTTTCGTGTTTGATACTGTAAAGCTGCTTGATTTTAAGCAATTTATTGAATAAAGTGTTATATGAAGATGTGACGTGACTGGAGTGCTACTTTGCAGAGCTCGTGCTAACATTCCCATTAGGGCTGGGCGATATATCGCATGCGACTGTCACGCGCATTTCGTCAGTAAAGCCGGTTCCCTGATTGCCGCTAAGTCGCCATCACCTGCTTTCAAATGGAGCGGCATTTAATAGACAGAACCGTAGATCACCTACAAGCGACGCAATATCACGTTCATTATCACAGATGAATCGCCTTCAATAATGAACGCAATATTGCGTCGCTTGTCAGTGATCTACGGCTCTGTCTATTAAATGCCGCTCCATTTGAAAGCAGGTGATGGCGATTTAGCGGTAATCAGGGAACCGGCGTTACTGACGAAATGCGTGTGACAATCGCATGCGATATATCGCCCAGCCCTAATTCCCATGCTGTTATGATCAGACGCTTTCCTTATGCATTCTATAATAAATGCGTACCGTTTTCTCATTTTTGTTGTGTTTATTTTGTTACTGAGAAGAAAGTGCACGGCACATATTTACATATTCATCTAAACGTCGCTCTTAGCAGTGTGGTCGGCATCAGATGTTCGTTTACAGTATATTGCTGGTCACACATTTCGAACTTCGTTCACGAAAAAGAACGAAAAAGAAGTTTGTTTGAAGTATATCGGGGCCTTAACAGTTCCACCTTCATTGTATACAAAAGAGGAGCATGAACATTCTTCCAAACTTGTCCTTTTGTGTTCTACAGAGGAAAATAAGCCATAAGGGTTTGGAATGACATGAGGGTGAATGAATGACTTATTTTAACTTCTATCTGCAAAATGACGTCTTTCCTAAACCCATTAAAACACAGAACCAATTCCATTTAATTCCTGTATGATATTATATATTCATACTATTAAAGTGAAAAGAGAAGAAATAAACTGACAGAAATGGGAAAGGCTGGTTGTAAAATGCATAAAATGGACATATTTGCCATGAGGGGCATAAGACACGATGACAGTTGCAGTAAAAGGCATGCAGTGCAAAAAGACGAGGAGAGGGGCTGCTTGTTAGCTGCTGTAATCAGACAGGTGATGGCAAGCAGGTTAAGAGGTGTGTAGAGGTGATGGGGTCTCGGTGTGAGAGGGTAATTGGTATTCAGACCTGATCAGATGTGTGTGACATTAAAGTGAATGTGAACTCCCACCATTGCAAGCAACTGCACTAGGCTTCTTCAACCCACTAATTACTGCATAAATATTCCAATTAGACTACAGGTACTGATGGAGGAGGATTGCGCTCCTGGCGAGAAAATGTGTACGTGAAGGAGACAGATGGAAATGCAGAGAGGTAAATGTTAGGATGGGTATGTGTGTGTGTGTGTGCGTGCGTGTAGATAGCTGCCCATCTCCCATGTGCCACCTGTTGTGTACAACATTGAAATAGGGGAGCGTATTCATGTAAGACCACCTCTAAACTGTAAGTGGACATACAAACAGCAATGCCTCTTTAATGCATCTTTTCTGAATAAATGTATTAAATTCATAAAAAACAGATCTTTCTGGTACAAAACTTTTGCATGGCAGTGTACACTGTAAAATCTAACAGTTGTTCTAACAAACACTTTTTAGTGTCTTATCTTAATTGTAAAAATCGAATAGTAATCTGTACCATTCACATACTATGCCTTGTTTAATCAAGGTTAAGATTAATTGATTGATTTGAGTGCCTTTTTTTTCAAGAAAAAAAGAGTGGGGGTAATTCTTAAAAGATTTCCTCCAATTCTGCAGTTATCTTTCTCTAGTTGCATTCAATAATTTCCCAAAGTCATCTTGAAAGTTGAATTGTCAGTACTGAAAGATTTGAGAGAACATCACATAAGCTGACTTCATAAATTGATGTTGATTTTCCTGAAATGTTTTAGTTTGAACTCACCATTATGGTGGTCAGTGTTCCCTTTGGTTGGGCACATGGAACTTCATTTATATTATTGTAATTCTCTTCCTATTGTTGCAGTTATTTGGTTTAAAAGGAAGGGAAGTAATAAATAGGTTGCTTTTAAAAGGTGACCTAACTTCTAACTAAATCATTAACTAGTCTTTTATCTTCTAAATTATTATTGTTAACACTTATGTCATAAACATTTTGTGAAACCTTTAATTGTGTTGATATAATCCCTCTATATTTGTGAAATATTTTGCAATTGACCATGCTTCAGTCACACACAGTCTTCAACATTGAACATGCAAAACACAGCAATGGTTACAAACTCAAGAGTAAATCTAAAGAAAATTATCAAGTACTCTCTACAGTTCTTTTTTTTAGTTACTAGAACTCAAGTGTAAGTGAACTATAGCAAGCATTTGCAAGTACAACAGACTATTCATATTTCACTTTACTTAGGCAATTGGTTTCCGTTTTTGGTTTGTTTGTTTGTTTGTTTTGTTGTTGTTTTTAAAGTAAGTGTAACTAATTAGATTTTACAGTGCATGTATAATTCGCAAAAATACTACATGTATTTACTCATGCCCTTTTGGTATTACTCAACCCCATGCATGCCTGTAGTAATATTTGATTTTTTTGTGAATTTTGTACATTCTATCCAACAGCATTTGTATTTGATGGAAGAAAAAGTTTGGAACGACATGAGGGTCAGTAAATAATGACAGAATGTTCATTTTTGGCTGAACTATTCCTTTCAGTGTCGTCCAACAATGTCTTCACTGACAGAGAATGTGATGTTGAAAATCTTCAAAATGTTCCATTTGCGATGTGGCTTTGTAAACACATAAGTATGTCCTAGTTCTAATTGGAGAGCACAGGTGGAAGAGAGTGCAATCACTGCATTAGATTAATGAGGGTCGCTCTCTGGTCCTGAGAGGAGGACAGATTACCTGCCTGCAGTAGGCACCACGACCCACATTCATGCTCCTGTAGAGACCTTCTCAGCAGCCTGTCTTAGTCATTGGATTAGCAAGAGTTACTGCTCCAGGTATAGACTCATGATAACTTGTCGGAGAGAAAATAGCAAATCTTGAGATGACAGCAAACGTCATCTAACCTGGCATGAAGGGTAGAGAACTTTATGCGCCAAGTGAAACAAGATGCCAAAGGAATGATGATGACGGCTGTAATGGAACTGTATTGCCAAAAACCCCTTAAGCATGGGAAAATCACAGCAAAGTAGCTTATTTTAATAAAACACCACCAACAGTGATTTGATACAAGCCACTAATGTTCAAGGAGTAATTTAATAATAATACAACAACTGTTTTAACTGTTTCAATTGCTATTATTATCATATTATTACTATTGATGTTTTTATTACTATTTTAAAATAAAAGTATTTATATAACAAATAGTTTTGGCAATAAAGTGTAATTAATAATAGCCACACTTATGATGATGATGATGATGATGATACTACTACTACTATTAATAATAATAATTCCTATTATTTTTGTTGTTATTATTATAAAATAAATGTATTTATTTAACAAATAGTTCCATCACTAAAGTGTTACTGATATTAGCTACACATCATCATCATCATCATATGATGATATATGTTGTTATCACGGTATAAAATTCATATTTTTGTTATATTGTATTTGTTCTATTGTTTGTAATTAGCTTCTTTTTTATTTTTAATAACACAAATGAGATGAGATAAAATAACAATATTGTGATATATAGCGTTATTGTGAAATCAAATTTCTCATATCATGAAATAAGAATTTGGTCATATCGCCCACTCCTAGATCCCCATCAATTGTATTTGACAAACAGCATGATTTGTTGTATAATTAATACTTCTGAGAAAGTGGTCTGTTTGAATATTTTAATATGATGCTAATGAGAATGGGACTAGAATCTGTGACAAGAAAGGAAGGGATCACGTAGGATGGAGAGATAAAGGGGAAGTTGAAAGACTTCCCCGCAGGTCCGCTTAAGCATTCTGGGATAAATTGAATGGACCTCTGAATGACCCTGCTCATTAGTGGAGCAGAGGGAGGTTAAGGAGGAGCACACAACCGTGTGTGTGCTTGTGTTTGTTAGAGAGAGAGAGTGTGTGTGTCTGTGTGTGTGTGTGTGCAAGAAAGAGGGATCGCTAGAGTGATAGAGAGGGGGATTAATGAAGAGGTTAAAGTGAGGAACACGTCTGGTGGGAAGGGTCAGGCTCTGAGATTCAGATGAGTTATGGGAAAGCTGTTCCCATGACCCACAGAGTTCATTTGTGTGGGTATGTGAGTTATGCATGTATTGAAAATGAAGTCAACTGCATTCTAAAGCAGACACTAAGAAAACTCCAGTGATTAGCTGAATTAATTTTAGGTGGGGCTGGAAATAATAAGTATAACAAGACTCGAGAGCATGTACATAACTCTGCTGTACAACAGAGGACAAGCTAGAAAATCCCAGAAATGAAACAGGCTGAATACCTGTTTGCATACCGAGTGTGAAAAATACACACTATCCGGGGAATCAAGCAAACACTTTAAATACAGTATGAAAAAATGCCATACTTTTTGTGGATCATAAAAGTTTTTTGTCATAACACCGTCATTCCAAACCTGTATGATTTTGAAGAGCTAATGAAAAAGATAATTCAAAGTCAAACCAGTGGTTCTCAACCTTTTTGACTCAAAGGCCCCCGTTATCCAACGCAATATTCAAAGGACACTAAGATATTTCTGGTATTTCTGCTGTAATTATGACAAAGCTACCTGTTTTAAAACATTTTTTATTTAAATATTGAATTATATAATGTGTTAATGTGCTCCTCTAAAGACAGCTACATGACAACCACTTTGACTGAAAGCTCTTGGATTTCTTCAAAAAGAATGAATGAAAGTCTTACGGGTTTGAAACAACATGAGGGTGAGTACTTCAAGGGTTAGTTCACCCAAAAATGAAACTTCTGTCATTAATTACTCACCCTCATGTTGTTCCACACCCGTAAGACCTTCGTTCATCTTCAGAACACAAATGAAGATATTTTTGATAAAATCCAATGGATTTTGATCTCCATTGACAGCAAGATAATTTACACTTTCAGATGCCCAGAAAGCTACTAAATACATATTTAAAACAGTTCATGTGACTACAGTGTTTCAACCTTAATGTTATGAAGAGATGAGAATAATTTTTGTGCACCAAAAAATAAAATAATGACTTTATTCAACAATATCTAGTGATGGGCGATTTCAAAACACTGCTTCATGAAGCTTTGAAACTTTACGAATCTTTTGTTTCGTATCAGTGGTTCGGAGCACGTATCAAACTGCCAAAGTCACATGATTTCAGTAAACGAGGCTTCGTTACATCATAAGTGTTTCGAAACATTTCGAAATTTCAATGGTTTGGTTTCGTGAGTTTGGCAGTTTGATAAATGCTCCGAACCACTGATTCGAAACAGATTTTTTTGGCGCACAAAAAGTATTCTCGTCTCTTCAAAACATTAAGGTTGAACCACTGTAGTCACATGAACTGTTTTAATAGCTTTCTGGGCATTGAAAGTGTTAATTATCTTGCAGTCAATGCAGGTCTCACTGAGCCATCGGATTTGATCAAAAATATCTTAATTTGTGTTCTGAAGATTAATGAAGGTCTTACAGCTGTGGAATGACATGAGGCTGAGTAATAAATGACAGAATTTTCATTTTTGGGTGAACTAACCCTTTAAGCTTGACAGTACCATCCTTGACTATTATACGCCTCAATATGAATAAAAAAGTACTTATCATCTTCTGCACCACTGTCAAAGAGACCTGAATGATGTCATTTCTGGTAAACGATGTCACATATGGGTGGAGTCTAATTTATTATATCAAGAGAATGTTTGGCATGACAGGGTTGAGTTCATAACTTTAAAGCCTTTTTTAAAAAAATTAAATATCTTGCATCTTTTTTTAGAAAAATGTTTTTCAAAAGAAAGTAACACAAACAAATACTTAAAATAATGTCAAAAATTATAGACACTGTGCAATTTTGTGAAATATTTGTTTTGAGTACAAATTGAGTGAAATGCCCCAGGGACCTGACAAAAGACATTTTTTATAATAAAAATAATTTAATTGCAATAATTATTTTATTCATTATAATGGACGTACCAAAGTATTGGTAAATCACCACTTTAAAAATTACCCAGCTAAATTTCTGGGAACATTTCTTGTTAGCTGGGTTAGAACCCACTGACTGTCACTGTATGGACATTTTATTAAAAATGTATATATATATATATGAACTATCCCTTTAATATGGCCCTTCCCCCTCTGCAACATTTACAGCACAGAAAAACCACTTAATTTTTCATAATGCATGGGTTTGTGTGATAATAGCCCAAAAACCATACAAAAACTCTTTTTGCAGTCATTTCGAAATACCTTTACCACAGTGTGCTAGTATACAACGACTTGAAATGCACTGATCCTTACCCAGCATACATAGCACAGTATGCCAACTAAAATGATATTTGCAGCATTTTCAGCATCCTAGTCATTGAAGCTAGCTGTTGTCCTGCTCTGATAGGGTGTTCTGGGAGGGCAGATAGCTGCTCTTCAACGTGAAAAGGTCACAGACAGCTCAAAGGACAGGCTGATCATTAAGTTGATTCTAAAAGCACTGTTTGCTATAGTGCAAGAGTGTCTCTTCAAAATGTTGTTCACAGGAGACTAGGGACCATCCACAGCAAGTATGCTCAGACACATCATACTTGAGAACTAATTATGTCAGAACGCTAGGGGAGACAAAAAAAGGGAGGCCAGGACAAACATTCTTGGAACGGCAAGGTGTATGTAGTAAGTACGCACACTCGTACACTCAAATCCATTAAGGTGAGAATGCCAAACCCCTTACACACTAATCAACAGTTCTTTGAAAGACAAATAAAACGGTAGCAGGTTCTTGGAAGCATTCTAGCTTTTACATGTGCGTCAAAACCAGAGACGAGACAAACCTCTCTGTCGATGCCTGCAGCGATGGTGCTGATCTCTCCTGTGGCTCCGTTAATAGTAAACATGTTAGGAATGGGGATGTGTGGCGTCTGGCTCAGGATGCGATAGTGCACCAGCCCGTTCGCCGTGGTGCTGTCGTCGGCGTCAAAGGCCGTTACCTGCATTACAGAAGTGCCTGCAGAGGAAGAGAGGTAAACAAGCGTGAATCAAAACACTAACGCATGCATAATCGCTCAGTTTCTGTCACAAAGCAGCTGCGCTTGTTTGTCCGAGTCGCTATGAACAAACACGCTCAAGCGGTGGCTATTTGATCAGTGATTCAAAATTTGTGTGCTGCTCCCGCTGTCAGAGCAATGTCCAAACGTCACATCTGATCCCGCGGTCTTTCTCGCCTAAGCTGTCTCATCTTCATCATCCCTGATTCTGCTCTCCATACAAAATCTGCTCAGTAATGAGGGTCCGTCTGCCTCTCTCGCCTCTATTTCATTCGTTATCACTCAGCCCTGCGGTAGCTGTCCGGGCAGTTTTTAAATTTGAAAGCAAATTACTGATAAAAATGTTCCTTAAAATTTTTGTTAATATTTGAAGTTTCTAAAGGACTTTTTGAGGGTTTGTATTTTTGTCTAAAATAATGAAGACAAGACGAACAAGACTATGGACAACTAAACAATTTTACCTGTCAGCAAAAATATAATTACTAGTAATAATACTAATAATATATTTATATTTACTGTGTATAGTATAACTATTATATATGTATACTCAATATTTAATTACAATTTTAGAAATGATTTTTTATTATCAATTATATAAATTAAAAATTAATAATTATATGATCATGTTTATATATAAAAACATGATCATATAATTATTATTTTATTATCTTTACTAGGTGAACTAGAAATAAGCTATGTGAAAATATGTATTTCATATTGTGATTATGTTGTTTATATAACACAACACACTACACATAATATGGTGTTTTTTGTTCATATTTGTCTACTTTAAAACAAAATATTACAAAATTATGAGCTCATTCAAATTACTAGTAATAATACTAATAATATATTTATATTTACTACATATAGTACTGCATAGTACAACTTATATTTTATATATGTATTTAAATATTAAATACTCAATTTTTACATTTTAAATGTTCATAAATTTTGTTTTGACACATTTTCATTATTTTGGACATCATCATCAACTAATGATTTGACAAAATGACTAAATAACACACACAAACTTATATTTTATATATGTATTTAAATATTATATACTCAATATTTGATTACAATATTAAAAATATTGTTTTATTATAAATTATATAAATTAAAAAATAATAATTATATGATCATGTTTATATATAAAAACATTATCATATAATTATTAATTTATTATCTTTACTAGGTGAGCTAGAAATAAGTTATGTGAAAATATGTATTTCATATTGTGATTATGTTGTTTATATAACACAACACACTACACATAATATGAAGTTTTTGTTCATATTTGTCTACTTTTTAAAAAAAAATATATGATTAAAAAATTATGAGCTCATTCAAATTACTAGTAATACTAATAATATATTTATATTTACTACATATAGTACTGCATAGTGCAACTTATATTTTATATATGTATTTAAATATTAAATACTCAATATTTAATTTCTATTTTAATTTAATAAATGATTTTATATTATTTTACTTATTCTAAGTTATATTAATAATATTAATTAATATTATAATATTTATACACACATACATATATATATACATATATATATATATATATATATATATATATATATATATATATATATATATATATATATATATATATATACACACACACAGGTACACACACACACACACACACACTAGGTGAACTTGAAATAAGTTATGTGACATTATGTATTTCATGTTATAAATATGTTGTTTATATAACACAACACACTACATTTAATATGATGTTTTTTGTTCATATTTGTCTCATTTCCTAAATTTTAAATGTTCATAAATTTTGTTTTGACACATTTTCATTATTTTGGGCATCATCATCAGCTAATTATGATTTGACAAAATGACTAAATAACACAAACAAAAAAAGCCTCTTCTCTTGCCTCTATTTGTTCTAAGTCTATGTTTGAAAACAGCAATCAACAGCGTGAAATGTGTTTGCGCGAGTGTGAGGCGTCAGGTGCCGGATGATGCGAGCGGGGGTCCATATGGCCTTTAGTCCCCAAAACATGTTTATCGATTTCTGAGAGCTTGTCTCACACCATCTCAAATGTGAGTGAGCAATTAGGGGCCTCCAAATAGAGAAACAGAGGATAAACCTCCTTGCGACGTGGGCAAAATGTCACCCTGTCATTCCGTGTTAATGTCATTCTGTCGCTCCTGTGTTCCAGTCACTTCTGTCATTTAATATTAATGGCCACGGCGACCCAAAAAGCCGGTCTGAGGGGGGCGGCCGCACGTTTAGCCACGCGCAAGACCTCGTGCGTTCGCAGGTTTCTCCGGCCCAGCTGTAATTGTGTGGAGATAGTGCCATCATTTTGTGACAACACACCTACGAGGGGATAATTGTGGCTGAGAGTTCTATTTCAAAGTTCATTAAGTTTCAGAGCAGAATCTGTCACTACGCCCCATGAGAAAGAGGAAAAGGAAGAAATGAGCGAAGGGAGAAGAAAAACAATTAAGCCCTCTTCTGATAGGGCTACATCAATTTTTGAACAACCAGAGAGCAAGCGAGCACATGCGGAGGGATGAAGAAGACAAAAGAGTTGCATGTCAACTCTGTCGCCTTCAATTTTCAATGAGTGCCATTCTGTAACGGGATTAAATGCTCTTTATGTGTAAAAGTGAGAGAGATGACCATGCAGGAAACAGTTAACCCCTGGGCCTTTTCAATTGCTTTTTAATTTGAAAACTAATTCAATGCTGTAATTGCTTTTCGACTTAAACCACTGAAGCTCAAAATTCCTCCTTTCATTAGACGCATGCTGGTCGGGAGCCTCTCTCTTTCACAGGTATATAAGAAATTGGGGAGTCATTAGTTTTAACAAGTTTAACATAACCAGCCTGAGAATGGAAACCGACCCTTGCAGCGCCGGCTGGGTTAAAAGCAACTTATCTTTTCCAATCTTTCCCCATTTCAAGGCTCTCTGATGTGAAAATAGTATTCTTTTCGAACCCGAACACACAAAATCCATCTCGCCTCCACTCTGTCGCAATTTTCAATTGCTTATGGTACGGCTACATCACAATGTGCTTACATTGACAATACGACATAAAAGCTCTCTATACATGGCTGTCCATCCGAGACAAGCTGCTAGCCAGACTAAACCAGTCCTCCAAGCTGTTATCACTCCGTTTTCCACTGCAGATTACACTCAGCACTGTCTCACACCACCCTCACGGTGAGGCTTTCAAAGCAAATCTGTTTTGTCAGGGCCGTAGCCATATGGAGTCCTTTGAGGACTATGAAGAGGCAAATGACTTTTCCTGCAAAAAAGAGCCAGAGGCAGACGCCTACTTTAAGTCCATTAAACTGATTGAAACATTTCTCTCTCCTCTCAGCGCTCGCTTTTCCTCGCTCTTCTCCTCTCTCGTGTGCGGACGTCAGGGCCTAATTAACCCCCATGGCCAGCTGTCTGAGGCTGAGCGTCGAGTAGCGTCCTATCGTCCACTGTTAGCAAATTTCCTTATCGGCTGTGTGAGCTGGAAGTGTGAAAACAAAATTTTCTAGTCCTGCCACTCTTTTTTTTTTTTTTTTTTTTGCTGTGGCTTGTTTTTATCTGAAACAGACAGCGAAAATATCCCCTTGTCACTGGTTATTTAGGCGAGAGAAAAGAAAAGAAAGTAAACAAGGATTCATGTGACTAAAATATGAGGAAGGATCAATGTTGATTTTTGAGGCCAGTAAAATGCAAAACAACAGAGAATAGTTTGAAGATGGGAGGAAAAAAAGAGAGAAAAGAAATCATTTCAATGGATAATTGGCTAGCAGTTCCTCAAGCTCGCAAATATGAGTTTTCTAAACACTATTGTTGCGTGGTGCAGCTGACTTTTTGCCATGCACATTTTCTACAGGGTATTGAGGGAAAAAAAATTATGAAAATTATGCTTAATTATTGTGAAAAGTACAAAAAACTTTCTATTTCTTTTAGAATGTGAGAACTGTGAAACAGCCTTAACTGCTTCATAGATTGTTACTAAAACAGGATAATTCCCCAGAAAATATTTATAAGGACTACTTTGATACAGTGGCATGAAAAAGTATGTGAACCCCTTGCAGAATCTGTGAAAATTAGAATTATTTTAATAAAATAAGAGGGATAATAAAAAATGCATGTTATTTTTTGTTTAGACCTGTCCTGAGTAAGATATTTTACATAAAAGATGTTTGCATTTAGTTCACAAGACAAAACAATAGCTGAATTTATTAAAATAACCCCATTCATAAGTATGTGAACCATTGATTCTCAATACTGTGTGTTACCTGATGATCTACGACTGTTTTTATGTTTTGTGATGGTTGTTCATGAGTCTCTTGTTTGTCCTGAGCAGTTAAACTGAGCTCTGTTCTTCAGAAAAATCCACCAGGTCTTGCAGATTCATCAGTTTTCAAGCATTTTTGCATATTTGAAACCTTTTCAGCAGTGACTGTATGATTTTGAGATTCATCTTTTCACACTGAGGACAATTGAGGGACTCAAACTATTAAAAAAGGTTCAAACATTCACTGATGCTCCAGAAGGAAACACGATGCATTAAGAGTCGGGGTGTGAAAACGTTTGAAAAGGATGAAGATGTCACAATTTTTCTTATTTTGTTTAAATATCATTGTTTTTCATTTAGTACTGCCCATCGGAAGCAACAGAAGATACTTGCATGTTTCCCGGCAGAAAAATTAAGTAAAATTTACCTTGATATTTGAATTCAAAAGTTTTCACCCCTCGGCTCTTAATGCATCTTGTTTCCTTCTGGAGCATCAGTGAATGTTTGAACCTTTTTTAATAAAGTTGAGTTTAAGACCGGAAACATGAATTCAAGGATTAGTTCACCTCTGAATTAAAATTTCCTGATAATTTACTCACCCTCGTGTCATCCAAGATGTTCATGTCTTTGTTTCTTCAGTCTAAAAAAAATGAAGGTTTTTGAGGAAAACATTCCAGGATTTTTCTCCATATAGTGGACTTTAGTGGGGTTCAAAGTGCAGTTTCAGAGCAGCTTCAAAGGGCTCTACATGATCCCAGAACGAGGAATACGGGTCTTATCTAGCAAAACTTTTTCTAAAAAAAACTTAGTGTATAAACTTTTTAACCAGAAATGCTCATCTTGCACTGCTCTGCGATCTGCCAAGCATGACACAATCACGTTACAAAGGTCACACGTGACATGGGCGGAAGTAGCGATCCAGTGTCTACAAAGTAAACATGCAAAGATTAAGCCAAACTGCATTTACAAAAAAAAAAAAAAAAAAAAAAAAAAAAAAAGGTAAAAAGACAATATCTGACAATTTTGAAGTTTGAAGTTTTTCGCCCTACCGCGGTACTTCCACCTGTCACCTATGCTTACGTCACCTTTCTAACATAATGTGTGGCGGATCGATTTTTTCGCTAGATAAGACCCTTATTCCTCGTCTGGGATCGTGTAGAGCCCTTTGAAGTTGCACTGAAACTTTCCACCATTGAACCCCACTGAAGTCCACTGGAATGTTTTTCTCAAAAACCTTCATTTCTATTTGACTGAAGAAAGAAAGACCTGAACATCTTAGATGACATGGGGGTGAGTAAATGATCAGGAAATTTTAATTCTGAAGTAAAATAATCCTTTAAGAAAGTTGACAGGATCAACTTAGATTTAAAATAGTTTTATGTAAAGTGACCTCCAGAATCTGTAAGAGAACCACAATTTAATTTCCACATTTTTTAAAAATGAAAATAAAAGCTGAATTGACTTGACATGAAGAACAAAATAATATTAACTTACTTTTTATTAGACTTTTTGTTTGCAGTCATGCCAATGCATCAGCTCTAATGGGAAAAAAAGGTTGGATTCACACTAAACAGTTTAATTTGATCCAGGTCTGAATCACAGATGAATTGGATTCAACTTAAATTGGATCAGTCTTCTAAATGCGCGGTAATTGGGCGATTACTTGTGTTTAGGCAGCAACGAACACAATTCAATTACTCTATGTGTCTACACCTCCAAATAGGTATTTCGTTGGCACTGAAATCAGTAATGTATCATTTAAAGTTGGATCCCTCTGTTGAATTGATCTGATAAGTTCACATACATCTGTGGCTGGTGATAAGGACACTTCCCTGCATGCTCCTCTTTGAACGTGGCCTGTAGTGCAGGGGCTGATGGAAAATCCGCTGTAATACTTCAGAGACACTCTGATATGAGCATCTGTTTGGTCTAAGCTTCCCTTGGTGAGTTAAACTGATAAACATGTTCCTTTAACGTTCACGTTTAAAATATACAAAACATCTGCTGTGATTAAATCCTTGTGATCGCAGAAGATCAACAGGCAATATTGGCATTGCCATTTTCAAGGCAATGAGATTAACTGCGGTCTCATGAGAGCCGAGAGAGGAGGTTAGCTTGAATTCGCGAGGACTTCGTGTATTTAATTCAAGTAAAACATGGAGGATGTCAGCATGGACAGCAGAGGGATAATGGAACAGCCTGTAACGCGTCCGTTTTCCATGGATAATTTGCAGTGCTTGTTTGGCGTGGAGCAGACCCACGCTCTACTGAAGGGAAACAGAAAATATTGTGCTGCTCCTCTTTCTCTTTGTTTGTGAATTCCCATGAGAATCAAGTTTTCTTTGAGGAGAGCTCAACAAAATAAAGACTAAAGTTTTGTCCTCAGAGGCAAGCTTTCTGGGCCATAACATTACGAAAGTTGGACACAATCTGCTCTCGCTGCTCAGCCAGTCGACTCTGAAGCCTAACAAACCAAAGAGGTGGAGAATAAAGGAAGAATCTGAACCTGTGTTTGTTAGACACAACGGGAATGCTGGTTCAAAGAGCACAGAGAAGCGTTCACAGAAAGGGGTGATTCACATGGGGTATTCAATTAATCATCAAGGGAAAGCATAAGATTCCCTTGATCGTCTTGAATTATAACAATGAGAGTGATAATAATCTGACGCATACCGCATCATTTCATAAAAAAATCATCTTAAAAATAACAATCAGTACGTATATCTTGTTTATTGTCTGCTGTGCACACAAATACATAATCAATCAATTTGATCATGCCAAACATTAGGTGCTTTTTCACCGTCGAGCGAAAGAACAGTAAGGAATGGTTCCAGTTATATTTCCACTTGAGATTGGTTCGGCACGGCACAAACCGTTCTCGGCCCGGAATTCTGTGAAATATAACCATGTTGGTAGAATTGCAGTTATTTGCTTAATTATCATCTTTACGTGGGTTGTGCACGGCTCCTCAGCGCGGATGAATCTAATGTTTTGAGGAGAATGTGTGGTTGTCAGTCACCGCACCAATACTGTACTTCAGAATCTCAAATTGTAGTCTTGGAAGTATGAGCAAAATACGAATTTTCACTAAAGTAAAGCAAGTACCAAATCTGCCACTTTTGTTCTGACCAACTGAGAAAAAAAAGCATTACAATAAATCGCATTGCCAATAGACCACTTAAAAGTTTGTAAACATTTTAACGTTTCCTGGTGGGCGGGGCTTAGCTGGAGGCAAAAAGAGACGCTGGACTCAATGTTGACAAGCGTAAGCTAGCATGTTTTAGGAGGGATTTATTAAACATAGATGCAGAAGAAGGTTCAGAACTGTCCGAATATGTACAGTCACTGACTCTGCGGGACCGTGACAGCTATTTTTGTAAATTAACTAAAGTTTTGGATATTTCCTAGACAACATATGAATTACTTTAGGGTGGTTCGGGGAATTTTGTCAAGGCTTATTGTCTAATGTAACCTAACGCTGGGCTAACTATGATTATGGCTAGCAATGTGGATTATTTTAAGAGACCATTCAAAGGATGGCACACACATCTATCGCTGTATGTTTGTTTAACATTTAAGCTAGCTAATGCGCTGAAAGTTGGCGACTTTTCACCTATAAAACAAAAAACTTGCTGATTTGTACTAGATAAAACCAACACACCATTACATATGCATCGATTATTTTACCTGATATGAAGTGTGCACTGCAAACACGAGCATTATTATGCCGTATTGCATTCAACCACAATTATCTTTTTGATTTCTGTGAAGGAATGTCTGCCGGGATCTGGTAAAACTTTAGTTTTGGACCAAAAGTCCTGTTCCTTCTATTCTGGCATCCAAAAACACAACAAAACGACATTTTAAAGTCAAAACCTCAAACTTTTAGCGCGCCTGCTATGAGTTCTTATTTATGTTTTGCCTGCAGCTAGAGCGGTGACGTCACAGTGACGTAGGCGATTAAGGGGTCTATAGTGATTAATTAACGCGTACAATCACACCGGTGTGATCAGTCTTGGCTGGTCCCTGGAGCGTACGATCACACCGGTGTGATTACATCGTTCAGTGCATCACATGATCAACTGACAAATTCAAATGTGCATGCACGCTTTGGCTGGCGGACGGACCAAGAGACGGACGCACGCAGCGCTTTTCATATATTACATATATGCAGTGTTTTCAACCAAATTATGTTTATTTTAGGTTTCAGACATTTAAATACACATGAGTACTAACAAAACAATATATTTAGAGTTTGTAAAATACACAATGATGTCTATAGAAGCGGAAATAACAACGCTTTCCATTATATTTAGACGACACGTTTTATTCATATCAGATACACATTGTGAAAGTAACTTTAAAGCTTACTCTATTCTTCCCCAGTTCACCTACTCACTTAGTTTCATGTATTTCGGGAGAAGTGGATGAATTCACGGGTTGTAAATCCAACAGATCCGATTCACTGTGCGGCGCAAACTAACATGGCGGCGCCCATCGCGCATATGGCTCATATGGATCGTTATAAAGGTGTTTAAACAGCAAAACACATCCACTTGCACATATTTGGCAATCAGAATATTAGATATATCATGCTATAGTGAACACATTTGTGAATATTTTGAATAAAAAAGGAAAAATTAAATAAAAGCAGATCGTCAGTCATACAGCGCTGAGGTGTGTCATGTAACAAGCAATTACGCGTCACCATGGAAACCATAAATAACCGTCGCCTTAAAAAACTCACGCTGGGGGGTCAGCCAGAATATTTTAAACTTACGTGCGAAAGGGTTAAATCTAATGATGGCTTAGTTCATATCACATCAAACCGTGCAAAACTTATTTTTACATTTTGTTCTCAAATTGTTAATGTTAACAACATCAGCATTGCGTGACTAAGTGTATTTAGTGTGTATTAGCATTACCTGTAGATTTCATTTTCTGAACGGTCTAATCTCTAATTGCGCATTTGTCATACCATACAATCTGCCATCAAAATGATAAGTTTAATTATTCCAGCTGCTGTGTGAAAAGGCTATAAATGATCCGTCACCTGCAGCATCCTCATGTGATATAGCCGAATTTCGAATTTCCTGTGGAAACCCACCAGTACCACCCGAATTAGAAAACATTATTACAAGCTTACCTTTGTGAATCGGGTTAAGGTAAGGAGATAGTTTAAACATTGGCTGGTTATGCACTTGCTTAAAAAAGTAGCTTTAATACAACATTTTATATATATATGATGTGTGTGTGTGTGTGTGTGTGTGTGTGATCTCAATATATTATTACCAAATAAGTAGCCTATGTATAATAAGCCTCCGTATGAAGTGATATCATAAGCTGGTCATGATGATTTCAATCATTTTCATTACCAGCATTGTAACATCAATATTGTTGCTTATAATTTATTATAATCATGACATCATCCTTGTTAATTCATGATTACCTTATGCTTTTCCTTGATGGCATATGAAATGAAATTATAAACTAAACACATCATCACAACTTTATAAACTAAACACATCATCACAACTTTGTCATCATCATGAGTATAATCATCACCGTGACCTTTATTGTGGACACCTACCAGGTTTGGACCCTTCGGCGACTGATCCGTTGTAGACCTGGTTCTTAAACTCGGGTCTGTTGTCATTCATGTCAATGACATAAATGTACAAATCAATAGGAGGCTCCATTTGGTTCCCGTTAATATCCACTGCATGGGCTCTGAGCTGTGGATGAGACAACAAAAAAACCACATTAATTAACAATTCATAATTCGCCAATAACTTCACCTCTGCAGAGGCTGCTGTGGAAAGCACAATACAGATATTAAATCAGATTTAAGAAACTCAGAGGCATTAAAGATTTCAGTGTACTCGGCGGAGGCACTGAATGGAAATTACATTCATATTTCATACATGTTAGATACGGGATCCGTTGGGACAGTGTTGCCTTGTTCCTATCTGAAAACCATGAGTTATAATTCAGAGAGGACTTCCAGAGGAAGAGAGTGTGAGATGGAGTTTAGCTCCACCAAAAAAAAGCCTATTTTGGTTAGATCTCTGAAAAAGCGTGCAAGGCAAGATAAAGCTTTATTTAATTCAGATAAACAACCCCTTAAAAAAGTATTTTTTTAGTGATAGAACATTCCTAGGGGAAACAGGATAAAGGAGGGGGAAACTAAGAACAAAAGAGCAAGAGATAGTGCAAGAAAGAGACCGAGAGTGAAAAAGGAGAGGGATAGAGGAAAGGTTTAAGGCTGGATTAACTCCAAATTCTCTTCTTAGAATTTATTCACTACAGAATTACATGTGCACGCACTAAATAAAACTATTATCCTAAAATCCCTCACCAGAATTACATCCCAAATAAGCGGGTTGCATTGCTCCATATGCTATACACAGGAAATTCGAGATTCTATATGCATTTCTGCAGTAATACGACACCTGTCGCCAAAAGCTCTCATTTAATATTGCCCGAGTCGACAGGTTTTTGTTGTGCACGGCAAAACTAACTGTCAAGCGAACAAATAAATAAAGACACACAACAGGAAAATCTGTTTCCTCAGCTGCTGTGCTTAGCATTCTGCATGGGTTGGCTATGTGTGTGTGTGAGCATAGATACGTGTGAGATTGTCTGTTGTTAGTGACTGAGACACTGCATCTTTGATCTGTCGACCCATGAGAGCGTGCGGACTGCAAATGTGTGGCTTAATGGCATTATTAACATGCTAGCTGACAGAACTGAAACACACCAGATAGAGCGACAGAGAGAGATGGGCAGAGAAACAGAGAATCCTCCTCTAGTTCTTTATCCCTTTGTTTATTTTCTTCTCTTGCCATTATGTCAAAGCCATCAGCTCTTATATTCTGCAACACACTCTAGTGGTGGGAGACTTGTGGGCAGTGAAGGAAAACTATTGGAAACTCACAAAATGAGGGAAAACTTGAGATAGAAGGTCAGTGTACTGCCTGCAGCACATTCACCATGGTCATTTTTTAGTATAGGCAGTGTTTCCTAAGCAGTTTTACTCTTATGTACCCCACATCACCCCTTCATCATTATCATTAACATTATCGAAGTGGTCACTATTCCGAAGACTCACTTTTGAACAAAACGCAATCAATACTGTTAGTAAACTTTCCTTGTTTTACTGAGACACCTGAGCCTGTTTGATGTTTACAGGTTTTAACAGTTCTGGGCCAATCACGGAGAAACTTTAAGAAAGACTTATATGTGAACGTAAATAATGCAGGTTTAACAAACAAAAAGTTCATCAAAAATACAGTGGTTTATGTCAACATGAAAAACTGCATTTGCAGCCTAATTTACTTCCATAATGTTTAAAAAGACAGAATTGTTGGAGATGTGACTCTGAACATTCATGCCACTTCTCCACTATACTGTCAAATAAAGTGGCAGAGGAAATTATTATATTACCATTTAAAAGTTTTGGGTCAGTAAGATTTTTTTTTTTTTTAAGAAATTAATACTTTTATTCAGAAAGAATGCATTAAATTGATCAAAATTGACAGTAAATACATTTAGGATGTTACTCTTTTGTACTTTCTCAGAATCCTCCCAAAATGTATCACACATTCCACAAAAATATTAAACACAGCTTATTAAGCACAACTGTTTTCAAAATTAATAATAAAAAGAAATGTTTATCGAGCACCAAATCAGCATATTATAATGACCTGCCATTAAATTAGAAAATTAAATTTTAAAATATGTAAAAATAGCAGTTATTTTATATTCTTTTATATGACAATATAAACATACAGTAAGAGACTTATGCTAAAAAATATCTATTTTAAATGTTACTGACCTCTAACTTTTGAATACTAATGCATTATGAAAACAAACTTTTTTATTCCTTTTTATATATATATATATATATATATATATATATATATATATATATATATATATATATATATATATATATATATATATATATATTTTCAGTGACATTCATTGATGAATAGTACACAATAAGAGCACATTATGAAATTATTTTTTAAGTATTATAAAAGCAAATCTAGTCAGTTTTCGTTTTAGGTCGACTTTAAGATCAGCTTTAAACATCCAGTTACTAGTTTGGTTCCTGTGGCAAGGGAGTCATCACTATTGTTAACACAATTGTTGTTAATCATGAGCCATCACCATCGTTAACCTCAGGTTGCTCCGGGGGGATTGTCCTTTTAATAAGTTCATGACTGCATTCAATTGCAGCACCAGAGACACCAATTCTTGCCCTTGTGATGCACCGATAAATAAGCATTGTATTCTACTCAAGAAGGCTCTAATTGAATCAGCCTACTACTCACGTGAACAGCCATGGGTATACATCTGAGCTGTCTGCACTAGAACATCTAGAGTTAGTGCATATTGTGTGCAGATATCAGATATGAAGAGTCATATGGATAGTCATACTAACGGAGGGGCTGCATAAGCTAACCGCCGCACAAGACCCGAGGGGCCACTTAACCTTAACAGTGCTCATACGCCTATCGTCCTGACTCACTGACTGCAGGCAGTGTCTGACAGAAAGTAAACATGCATTTACACTCATTCACACAGAGAATCATACACATTAGCTCTGTTTCAAAACCTAGTGAGTTGTCTTGCTGACAATATTGTTTTTAAATTAAAGAAATGCAAATACAAACCGTACATGCACAAATCAATATATATATATGTATACAGTGGGTACGGAAAGTATTCAGACCCCCTTAAATCTTTGTTATATTGCAGCCATTTGCTAAAATCATTTAAGTTTGTTTTTTTCCTCATTAATGTACACATAGCACCCCATATTGACAGAAAAACACAGAATTGTTGACATTTTTGCAAATTTATTAAAGAAAAACTGAAATATCACATGGTCCTAAGTATTCAGACCCTTTGCTCAGTATTTAGTAGAAGCACCCTTTTGATCTAATACAGCCATGAGTCTTTTTGGGAAAGATGCAACAAGTTTTTCACACCTGGATTTGGGGATCCTCTGCCATTCCTCCTTGCAGATCCTCTCCAGTTCTGTCAGGTTGGATGGTGAACATTGGTGGACAGACATTTTTAGGTCTCTCCAGAGATGCTCAATTGGGTTTAAGTCAGGGCTCTGGCTGGGCCATTCAAGAACAGTCATGGAGTTGTGAAGCCACTCCTTCGTTATTTTAGCTGTGTGCTTAGGGTCATTGTCTTGTTGGAAGGTAAACCTTCGGCCCAGTCTGAGGTCTGGAGAAGGTTTTCGTCCAGGATATCCCTGTACTTGGCCGCATTCATCTTTCCCTCGATTGCAACCAGTCGTCCTGTCCCTGCAGCTGAAAAACACCCCCACAGCATGATGCTGCCACCACCATGCTTCACTGCTGGGACTGTATTGGACAGGTGATGAGCAGTGCCTAGTTTTCTCCACACATACCGCTTAGAATTAAGGCCAAAAAGTTCTATCTTGGTCTCATCAGAATAGAGAATCTTATTTCTCACCATCTTAGTAAACTCCATGCGGGCTTTCATGTGTCTTGCACTGAGGAGAGGCTTCCGTCGGGCCACTCTGCCATAAAGCCCTGACTGGTGGAGGGCTGCAGTGATGGTTGACTTTCTACAACTTTCTCCCATCTCCCGACTGCATCTCTGGAGCTCAGCCACAGTGATCTTTGGGTTCTTCTTTACCTCTCTCACCAAGGCTCTTCTCCCCCGATGGCTCAGTTTGGCCGGATGGCCAGCTCTAGTAAGGGTTCTGGCTGTCCCAAACATCTTCCATTTAAGGATTATGGAGGCCACTGTGCTCTTAGTAACCTTAAGTGCAGCAGAAATTTTTTTGTAACCTTGGCCAGATCTGTGCCTTGCAACAATTCTGTCTGCTCTTCAGACAGTTCCTTTGACCTCATGATTCTCATTTGCTCTGACATGCACTGTGAGCTGTAAGGTCTTATATAGACAGGTGTGTGGCTTTCCTAATCAAGTCCAATCAGTATAATCAAACACAACTGGACTCAAATGAAGGCGTAGAACCATCTCAAGGATGATCAGAAGAAATGGACAGCACCTGAGTTAAATATATGAATGTCACAACAAAGGGTCTGAATACTTAGGACCATTTGATATTTCAGTTTTTTTTTTTTTTTAATAAATCTGCAAAAATGTCAACAATTCTGTGTTTTTCTATCAACATGGGGTGTTGTGTGTACATTAATGAGGAAAAAAATGAACTTAAATGATTTTAGCAAATGGCTGCAATATAACAAAGAGTAAAACATTTAAGCGGGTCGGAATACTTTCCGTGCCCACTGTATATATAGTTTGTTGCAATGCATTCTGACATTGCCTTCTCCATAGAGGATTTATGCAGTGTCACCTTTGATTTTGGCCCAAAAGAGGTATCTTAAGAGACAGCATAATTAAGTTACCTACCTTTTGGGAGGGCCTACAGTATCATGCACTCGCGCACACACGCACACACACACACACACACACACACACACACACACACACACACACACACACACACACACACACACACACACACACACACACAGCCGCTAACTTAACCACCGCGGGTGCTGACTTATTCAGATATGCAGACACACTCTTATACACACACCTCGTGAGACAAGCCTAGCCGTAATTTAGACTGATAGGTAGACGCATGGTGCCACATCATCTACTGCTCAATGGACCGGAGAGTTAAGAGAAAAGAGAAGGAGAGATAGAGAAAGGGAGGCACAAGTCAAAAGTAGGAGCCGCAAACAGAGAAGACCTTGTTTTATATCTAAATATATACTAAGGGCCTATTGATACTTCCTGCAAAACAGCCGAGATAAAGAGGCAGTTATAATTGTAAGGAACAACCGTGAGAATCAAAAGCAGTGTGTTGTTTTGGGAGCGTGTGAGTGAATGACAGTCAGGGGAAGATGTGGCGGATGGAAGGCTGGCTGGCAGCCAGCCTGTGACAGAGGTGGGGTGACAGGCAGAAACATAAGGGGGCAGGGTCGCTGTTTGATTTGATTCCCCAGTTGGGTTAAAGCATCGGGAGTTGCATACTCATCGCTTGTGACAATTCAACACTATTTCATTGCCTTTCACTCTCTCTCTCATCTGCACGTTGCTACTGAACCTTCGTCTAATTGACAGTTTGACTAACTGAAAAAAACCCTGACGTGTCAAAGCAATTCTTTTCTTTGTCTCTAGCTTTTCTTCTTCACATTATTCATAAGAAAAAGAGCCACATAAACAGAATAGTGGAACAAAAACAAAACAAAAAAGCACCCTTAACAAGTGATGCCAGCCAGCAGGTCCGAAACGATTTGTTTTTAATGCATTGAAAGCAGTTTGAATAGACTTAATTGCACAATGAAGTATGAATTTTAAGATTTCTGCAAACTTTGCTTAACAAGCAGTAAGTCTGTAGTTTTGTCTTCGATTTAAAAAGGCTGACAAGGCAACTGCACTTGTTTTGATGGCTACAGTTTTCTGGAACCAATCAGGTTTGCAATCAAGTCAGATCTCCGTGTTTGTAGGTCTGATTAAAAAAGTTAGCTAGATAAAAAGTTTATAAAAATATTCATATTCATTCAGAACTGGAGTTTATATATTTATATACACAATGACAGCGAAAAGTATTTGGCCACTTAAGCCACTATGCATTTGCATTACATGACAAAATATAAAAAAGTGCCAGTTATTTTAATGATCTCTAGCACAAACACACTTTTCTATCAAAACATTTCACAAAATGATGTTCATTAGGTTTCAAAATATGAAGTAAGAAATATATTGCTTAAAATGAAGACAAAAAGTATACTTGGGTTGTTTAAATCTATGGAACACCAATTTTACTAGGAAGACTGTGTGAAATTTGTGAACTGACACTAATACATCCAATACTATATTCCTGCAATACCGGAGGCTTCAGTTTCAGGACCGCAGTTCTAGGTTTTGGGTAACACTTTTATTTTGACGGACCCCTATAGAGATTCTCTTTACTATAAGTAACCAAAATATATAAGTATAACTATAAGTGCACCTACGTGTCAACTAACCCTCATTAGAGTATTAGTTGAGTATTAGTAGACTAGACTGTCTGCTTAGTATCGGCTAACACTTTATTTATTTATTTACATGCTACTGACTTTAAGTAACTTTGCAAGTACATGTATTGTACAAAACCCCTTATTATACTACCCCTACCCCTAAAAGTCTACTAATACTTAACTAATGCTCTAACAAGAGTTAGCTGACATCTAGGTGCAACGTTACTTAAAGTCAACAGAATGACTAAAGGGGACCATCAAAATAAAGTGTAAATGTTTTTTTTCCCCCTGACCTAGCCAATTCTACTCCAACAGGGAAATCTGAATTAAATGTAAAACAAACAGATGCAAAGACCATAGACCCACAGAAATAATTATATATATTATATCATATATCTCAAGAGAGTTACCAATGATGGTGTTCAGGGTTAGGGGTTGGTTAGGACAATTTATCAATTAAATATAAATAATAATTAAACAAAATTCTAAATCTAAAGCTAAATCATCCCTGAACATTTTAAACTGCTAGTACATATAAACGCACATAAGAAAAAGAAAAGAAAAAAAGATGGTCATAGAAATGTGGTCCTTAATCTGCAGCCTTTGGTATTGCAGAAATACCATTCTCAATATATCCACAAAAAATTACCTTGAGACCATTTAGTTTAAGATTATTGAAAAGGTTTCTTAGAAAATATTAAACCAAGTAACCTCTGCAAACAAATTATTCTAAACCTTTTCCAGAACCAACCAACTTTCCTATGTAATTCAATGAATTCATTGTGTGTGTGTGTGTGTGTGTGTGTGTGTGTGTGTGTGTGTGTGTGTGTGTGTGTGTGTGTGTGTGTGTGTGTGTTACTGTGTTACTGTGTGTCGTACATGTGCACATGTACAATACTGTGCAAAAGTCTTAGGCCACCATTAGATGTTGTTTTAGCAATGGTGTAATGACCATATATAATTATTTCTCAGTATCTTTATTAGAATATAACCAGAAAATACAGGAAATGTGTATGTAGTATAACAAATAGAAAAAAAAACAAAAAAAAAAAACTGACTTCTATAGGCATGAATGATTCTATTCTAAAGTGGCAAGTATTTAGTGACCTCTCCTTACACTTGAGCAATAGCAATTCTCTTAAACCTAAATGGAATTGAAAAGGACTGGAAGGCCAATAAAATTTGCAAAATCTGAAGAGAAGTTTCAGATTTTCTTCTTTGATAAACTGGAAGAAGTCCAGGAGGTCACACTAAATACTGTTTTTTTGCTTAAAGAAGCCATTTTGTTCTGAATTATTTTTACATTCTGTGTACATATTTCCTGTATTTTCTATTTGTATCATAATAAAGACCAAATAATAAATATGGATGATCATTAAAACATTGCTAAAACAACAGGTGGCCTAATACTTTTGCACAGTACTGTATGTGTGGTTCAGGTAAAAACACAGAGAAACGGCTTACAAATCACACAGAACAATGTTTTTTGAAAATGTAATGCAGTACTTTTTCTATGATGGGTAAGTTTAGGGGACAGATTATAAAGTTTGTACATATTTACACAAAACCATCAAAAATAATTAATATTGTACACTTAAGGAAAAATGTTCTCAAGACAAAGATTTTTGCCTTGATTTTGCTATTTTGTTCTATAAAGCAAAGGATTCATATTGTCTTAAGTGTCCAAATCCTGTACAAATATTTTTTTGCCAACTCTGCATTTATTAAAACAAGCGAGTTAAGTTCTAGTTTTTTCCAACTGGCAAAAGGCCATCAACTCTTGCAAACTGGAGCATGTTTCTTAAATGGGTTTGAGGCCAGTTGCACTTTAAATAGGATCTGAATAGGGCAAAAAAATGATCTTCTCAAGCCAACTATGGAAAGAAAAGCACTTACATGGTAGGAGGCTCTCTCCTCTCTGTCCAAAGGTTTAGTGACAGACATTTTTCCTGTCACAGGATCAATAATGTAGACATCACTGGGAGGCTGGTCTGCTCCGGCTCCTGTTATGCTGTACCGGATCTCAATCTCTTTGTCCTGGTCCGATCGAATCTGCAATAAAACAGCACAATGAGTAGAGTTCTATAGATAATCAAACACAAGAAGCTTGATGTGTTTAAATGGTCAATTTACTGCTCATATAGAGCAGTGGTTCTCTGCAGTTTTTTATTTTTATTTTTTCTTTCAGTACCAAGATTTTACACTGGATACCAACATGATTTATTGTACAAACCCTAACCCACCAAAAAAAAAAAAAAAGAAAAAAAAAAAAAATCAAGAATCAAAGTATATTAATATTGCCATGAACAACAATGAAAAATAATTAAACGACATTGGCTGAATAGTAAATAATAGTGAATTTTGTAAATGCATTAAAGGGTTAGTTCACCCAAAAATGAAAATTATGTCATTAATTACTCACCCTCATGTCGTTCCACACCCGTAAGAACGACCCGTAATCTTTGTAACACAAATTAAGATATTTTTGATAAAATTCGATGGCTCAGTAAGGTCTGATTCAGCAGCAATAACACTCCCTTTTTCAATGCTCAGAAAGCTAAAGACATATTTAAAACAGTTCATGTGAGTACATTGGTTAAACCTTAAAGGAACACTGGCGGTACCACTTTTAGCATAGCTTAGCATAGTTCATTGAATCTGATTTTGGCGCACTGAACCACTGATTCAAAAGAAAAGATTCGTAAAGCTTCAAAGCTTCATGAAGCAGTGTTTTGAAATCGCCCATCACGCAATATTGTTGAATAAAGTCGCTATTTAGTTTTTTTGGTGCACAAAAAGTATTCTCGTTGCTTTATAATATTAAGTTTGAACCACTGTAGTCACATGAACTGTTGTTTTAAGTAGCTTTATGGGCATTGAAAAAGGGAGTGTTATTGCTGGCGATGCAAGCCTCACCGAGCCATCGGAGTAAAATATCTTAATTTGTGTTCTGAAGATGAATGAAGGTCTTACGGGTGTGGAACGACATGAGGGTGAGTAATTAATGACTGAATTTTCATTTTTGGGTGAACTAACCCTTTAACAACATAGAAAATGTGATTTACCAGCCTAACATATGGAACAAAAACTGGACAAAATATTAGCTATATTATTAAATGACAAATGAATTTTCAACAAAATACAGTTGTACGGTCATTGAAAACAGCAAATATATAGTAAGTTCTTTATCAGCCATTTTAATTTTAATTTTTCTATCCTAATTATATGCAATGTTTATAAGGTTAGTTGTATTTTATTATTTGCAGACCAGAACAGACCAAATACCTTTTGGTCTGAATACCTCATCCACACACTTCCATGACAAATGTCAGATAATTTCCATATTCATGCAATCAATGTCTAAATGGTTTCTGAAAACATTCTGTTATATATATCCACCGATGATTACATTCTTAAAGTTCGCAGAAACAGATGCTGCTCATATTTTCTGTGTTATAACACTATTGCACTGCACAACTGATCTAATCTTTAGGCTTTGGTACCATCAGGAAATTAAAAAAATATAAGATGGATAATATGGCAGTGACGTGTGGTGAAAAAAGCTTGTTTATTAATCAAAGTCAAGCCACTGTTGCTTCCAAAACAGTAAGTGGTATTCAGCATCAGGGTTTGAAGCTTGACAGTTGGATGCCAAGTGAATTGGGCCATTGATCACAATGATAATGCTTTAGCAGACACTTTCTTTTAGCTGCGTGACAATTGCCTGCCATACAAACTTGACTCAATAGGCCTGAGAATAATGAAAACAGGCAGAATGATAAAGGACTAAAGCAACATAGACTCATTAATTATAGTGTGTATATTTTTTCTGTTAAAATATTTTATATCTCAGCTTTATAAGAATAAAAATCACTAAAAGTCTGGTTTCCCTGTGGAGCTGGATGCAACACTGAAATCCAGAGAAATGTGGGAAGGGTCATCCTGTAGTCTGACCAATGGGAGAGCAGGGGGAGGGGCCAGGAAACCTAAAAACATTTTATGATGATTAAAAACAACTATGACAGTAGTGTCACAGAAATTACAAATCAGTGAAAAAAAGTCATACTGTATATACTTCCATTTACTGATGGATTGACCTAATGAGTAGAAAAGTGACATTTCTGGCCTACATTTAATTTAAGCTGGATCATTAATGCATATGAAATCCTCGCCTTCGTATTTTCCTTCCAAACTCTGTTTGATGTAAAGAACAGATGCATACACAATTCTCATTCTTCCCCCATCCATCTCTTTTCTGTCTCCCGTCTTTCTATCTGGCATCATTAACCATGGCATGGCTCAATGCGATAGACGTTTTCCTCTTCTGTTTTCCCTCTCTCTTGCATTGAAGCAAGAAACATGTTGCAGAACCGTGGGACATTAAACATCTGGATATCAATCTGCTTGATGCTTTTGGTTTGACAGAGGATGTTTCTTACAATGGTTCTTTTCATCAAAAGTGTGATTATAACAGATTTTGTTGAAGCATGTTTAGCCTGTTTATGCAACAAAAAGCTTGTCCTATAAAAACACCAGAACACAGTTTATGGCCTCCCTAATCTTTTCATTCTAAGTGGATCAGACACACTTACTTGGAAAAAAAAAAAAAATCAGACTACAGAAATCAAGACTAATTGCAGTATAATCATCTGTATAAGCAGATAACATGTTTGAGGACCATAATATTGGTGAATTGTGTGAAAAATTAAGGCTTAACGCATGTGATCAATTAAATGTGTTACATATCAGGGTTTTTCCTGCATTTTCCTGCCTATTTTGGTGGCCTCCAAAATGAACATGTATGCAATGTAATCAGATTACTTTTTGATGTAATGAGTAAAGTAACACATTACAGGTAATGTACATTATGTAATCAGATTACTTTTTTTGAAGTGACAAGTATATTCCAAAGAAATTTGGCATTTCTCACTGGTCGTCGGCCATCTTGGTTTGGAGAAGAAGAAAAAAATCCACATACAACGGATTGCCACTTGGTGGCAATGTATAGGATGATGCATAGTGTCCACTGTAGAGGTTGATGTGCAACTATGCCATCAAATCCCATGCATATGCAAGAAAATGCTTTTTGAATAGCTGTTCGCTGTAGTGACCTCTATGCGTGAAATGGTTAATTGTGTGATTGAATCCGATTGACAGTGATAAGAATGTCAATGGTAGGAACAAAATTATACTGTATGTCAAATGACCTGTGCATTAAGTCTTGAAGTGTAAATGCGAAATAAAAGACCTGCATAGAAATGATATATAATTTTTAGTGCTGTCAAAATTAGTGCGCAATTAATTTTTTCAGTTTAACGTGTTAAACTTAAGATAACTTCCGTTATTTCCCATCACAATTTGGCTAGTGTAACATTTTACAGTCTTAAATTAGTTAAATAACGTCTTAAATGAACTTAAAGAGTTGTGAGAAAATGAAATGCGCGTCAGATCTGTGTCATATTCGGCAGCGGCAGGTCTTAAAGTGACCGCAGCCTAATAAACCAGTTGCTGTGATGTCTGTCATTAATGTTAATCAAAGAACAAATGTACAAGAGAAAATTGTAGCAGTGAACACTGTAAAGTGTTTGATAACTTTAATCAATTTCTGTATATTTCCTATATATTTCCTATATATATATATATATATATATATATATATATATATATATATATATATATATAATATATATATATATATACGCATCAAGTGACATGAAATATGTACTGCTAACATAATAGATACACATTTCTGCATTGCAATGTGCTTTTTTGTTTACATCTCTGGCTTCACTATTTAATACCCACCCTTACAAATTTTACTGCACTGACTTTTCCGTAAACAGGAATACGACTGAAAAAAATGAGAGCAGAGTGGAAATATCTTTCAGGAGATGCATTTATGTGCCCACTTATGCATCTCTACTTTCAAGCGAGGCAACACTTCATGAAATATCACCAGATTTGAAATTATGACCATGTTTCTGTGTGTCACTGGGCTTTGCGATGCGCAAGACATTTGATGCGAGGGGATTTTGTGCTGAAGCAATCAAATGTAAACCCTGACGCGTTTGAGTCACGGGATATAAAACCCACACCCCGCCTACCCATTTCGTGAGCCGTGGGTCTGGAAACCATGCGTGAAAGTGAAATGACTGGTGAGCGTGCTACAGTCCTTTTTTTGCATAACGTATTCCGCAGACTGTGCGTGATGGCTTTCTCTTCATTTCACTCAGACACTGAACTCCCACACATGACCTTTCGGTGCAATATCTGAACCTCGCGCTCTCCCACTCTCTCTGCTTTGGTAAAGTTCTCTTTCTATTTAAACGGCTGCTAAAAACATTGAAGAGTTACGCAGCTCAGGACATTGAGACTAGGTATATTGATTTGGTAATAAAACGTATTCCTGGTAGCTTTCAGTACAGCTTGAGCCTGCATTCAATATCAAGGTTTTTCGAAAAGACAAAAAGCCAGAAATCAAAGTTCAGGAGTTTTTTTTTTTATTTATTTATTTTTTTTTATCCTACTACTTTCCTGTATGAACTAGCAATCAAATCTGAAATCACAGAAACAGTTCTTTGTATTCTGTTAAGAACATGTTGGCTACATATCAATTTAGAGCCTGAAAGGGATTGGAAATTTCTTGCGGTAGGAAAAATAAGATACCGCAGCATCCTCCTCGCAAACATTTGAAAAATGAATGGCTTTCTGGGAGGCTGACAGGTAAGAGATTGGTATGTGGGCTACATAGCATGGATCAAAGAGAGTTTTTCTGCTCAATAATTCAGCAGCCGCGGTGCACCATGAACACACACCTAGAATATCCACCTTTCCTGAATCAGATGAATCGACATTCGCCGCTCAAGCCATCCCGATGACACGTATGCTTAAATATCCCAGAGGGAAGGAGGTAAGGTCCCTTGTACATTTAAAAGTCTCTTTAAAATTCCTCCCATGGGCAGCCTGGAAGGATTTGTCACGTTTGCAACCCCAGCCCTCCAAACTCCCTGTTTAATGAATGTTCTTTATAATACTAAATTGAATAAATGATGATCGTGCCCTCGTTAAGTCCCCTGGGCTTGATTGAGTCATCTGAATTCAGTGCTAATGACAAAAAGCAATTTTTGAAATCTTCCTCCCACTCGTTAGTTTTTAGAATTACAGCGAGTGCAGGGTGAATAGGGGGAAGATGGCTAGCACGTGAGAAACGTGCTCTTTCCACAGATACCATGTTGGAGATAAATGCTGCGTTTCTAGGGCAGGTTCATAGTGACTTCTGCCTTCTTCTGACGAGCTTTTCAGTCCTGGGAGAGGTTGTATCAGAGCCCCTTTCAAAAGAGCAAATGGAGTCAGGCGAGAGATTAGCACCAGTGCCGCGGAGTAACTCATTACAAGTAGTGGCACAATATTAACTACATTTCTTTTTTTGCAGTAGTTTGAAAGTAGTTTTCAAAATAGTGAAGCTTTTCCAGTAACAAGCAACTCTTAGCAACAAGAAAAGTGTTACATTCAAGTCAAGTGATGCTTTTACTGTCATTGTATGGGAACAACAACATTGGTTTTTTTTTTTGCACTCCACACAGTTGCTGCATTAAAGGCACAATATGTAAGTTTCGCCATTAGAGGTCGCTTTTTCAAAACAATAACAAAGGTGTAGCTTGATGACGCTGTGAATGATTGTGGAATCATGGGAGTTGTCATCACCTACACAGCTGATAAAAAGCAATCCGACGGGACTCACAATCATATGTGAGCTAATGTATTAAAGTTTAATTAACGTTATTGTGGTACAAAGGAGGGCGGGGGCCAAGAGCCTGGGAAATTTTTCGTTGCTGTTTTTATTATGCTTATATGTGGTCGGCTGCTGCTGCTCCTTTCGTTTGTTGTTTATTTTACGATTAAAGTTACATTTAACTTCTGCCTCCTTCTTCCTTGAACTTTGTTACAGTTACATTTGATAACTTAAATTCACATTATTTTATTTTATTCTAATAAAACAACTGCTGAATCCCTACTCATACAGGTCACTTGATCTAACAAATTAAAATTGTGGGGTAATGCAGCGCTGTACTAAAAATACATTTGAGTGTGTTGAAAGTTATGTTGAAGTTACTCTGTGTATTTGCTCGGTGGCTGCTATGAGACACACTGCATTAAGTTAGATTGATATTAGAATATCATATTAATAAAAGCTGGATGACTTGTGTTGCTAAATGGCATGCATTTTAAAATATATTGCATGGTGGAGAAAATACTGTATTACTGTAACTACAAATAAAGCTCTTTCTGATAAAGCTATGTTAGCCACTTGACAAAATAGTGTTGTCTCTGAGGCATTGTACAAATATGTTATTCACGGTAAATCAAGAAAACAAGAGATTCAAACTATAAAGCCCCGTTCACACCGCCAGCAACATGCAGCGACAAAGTGACATGATCCCATTCATTTCAATGGAGTGCTGGTGACTTCTGGCGACACAAGCGACAGTGACAGTTGGCGACAGAATGTTAGCATATCAAGCGATGCAAGACACATGACAAAAGTTCAGAAATTTCAACTTTATGCAAATGACAAGCGAATTTCATGAGCAACAATCAATAGAAGTGAAGGCTCTCTGGAGCTCACATCACCATCTCGAGTGCAGGCAAGACAGACAGGACATAGTTCCGGAGCGATTTCACTGTAATATGATTTGACTGTATAACCACATCCATGGATATAATAAAATGATGTGTGGAAAAGAAGTGGTCGGCAGTCTTGTGAGTTTGATTCATACATTGATAGTTTGTGTTTTGGCACTGCTGCAGTTCATATTAGCCTATGATGATTGTTAAGGACAAGAAAATGTCAAATTCGAATGATGTTAGTAATTTTTGACAGTATGAGTGAGTTAATTAGTTAATGATTTAATGCATTGAGCACTGCTGTGGTTTATTCACAACACTCTCCAAAAGCATAATGTTACTTTTAATTCTTTTAAGCCTAATACCTAGTCATATTAGAATGATATCTTAGTTTTATATATCACCTATGATTACATTTTCTTTAGATATGGCCAGATGTGCAGTCTACCAATAACATTAGAGCGACAGGACTAGGAACTAGGACTCCATACAGAAACTAGCGACATACCGCGACAAAGTCGCTAGCGGTGTGAACGGGGCTTAAAGGGATAGTTCACCCAAAAATGAAAATTTGATGTTTATCTGCTTACCCCCAGCGCATCCAAGATGGTGACTTTGTTTCTTCAGTAGAACACAAATGATGATTTTTAACTCCAACCGTTGCTGTCTGTCAGTCAAATAATGGGAGTGAATGGGAACTCTATCAATAAGAGTCGAAAAAACTTGCATAGACAAATCCAAATGAAACCCTGCGGCTCGTGACGACACGTTGATGTCCTAAGACATTAAACGATCGGTTTGTGCAAGAAACCGAACAGTATTTATAATATTTTTTACCTTTTAAAACACCTCTATGTCCAACTGCGTTCATGCATTTGCTTAGTGAGGTCTGATGTCTAGCACTCATTGAAGTATAAGCGTGAGACATCACTGCCGTTGTCAGAACGCGATCAGACCTCACTAATGCTGAACGCAGTTGGACATTGTGGTAAGCAGATAAACATAAAATTTTCATTTTTGGGTGAACTATCCCTTTAAGACTAACAAACTATATAATAATGATTAGTTTTCTGTTGATAAAGGTACCCAAACAGCTGCTTGACTAATAAGACATATAATATATTAAAGCTTAAATATATAAAAAGTCTTTGGTGTTTCCATGCTACAGAAGTGAAGGGTAACGTGGATATGACGTCACTGACAGATGACGCAATAACATGGGCCATTTAAACGGGTTAAAATTGCTGATTTCTCTGAATTTAAACATTGTTGAAAACATTTGGCATAAAGTACACAAGTCAACAAAATATATAACATTGTTTTAGTGTTTTTTGGATATTTTAATCCAAACATATTGTGCCTTTAAACTAAAATAACAAAAGTTAGAGAAATAAAGTAGTTCTTTATTATAGCAACTTTTATTGTATTGTATTATTATAGCAGCAAAAGTTAAATGATGCTGTTCATCACTACTTTTCAACTCAGTTATATAAAATACAGTAGGTATATTTTTTCTAGTTGTAATCACATATATATATATAATATATAATATATATATATATATATATATATATACTGTAGCGCACAAAAACATGCCAGCCTAGAAAACATCACACAGAACAGAGAAAAGTCATTAAAAAATGAAAATCAGAAAAAGTCACAGACAAGTCAAGGGAACTTCCACATTGAGTAGTACTTTTACAAGTTAGTCTGTTCTAAAGTATTTCATATTGAATAGACTAGAGCAGAAATTGGTCTCTGTAAGTGCAAGTGCTATAAAATGATTTTTTAAAAACCCTCCTTCAGTATTCACAAATGATTAGAAAAAGTCATGGTCAAACTGTGCAGGAACCCTGTCATTCATTCAAAAACCCTCAATGTGCCCACATGTGCATGTGCTTAAATTATAACATTGAAATGTTTAATATTTAAGTGAAGCTGAAGCTACTTTTTGTTAGTAGTCTTTGGTGTGCTTTTTCAAAAGAATAGCATGCTGTAGTTTAACTACTTAATTAAGCTTAGTGTAACAACTGATCATCAAAATATTAACTGTAACAAATAGAAAACATGTTAATGCAAAGCAACAAACTGAGACATTCAAGGTATATTTTAATCAGTGTATGCTCCCAGGGAGTCGAACCCGTTACTGCAGAGTTGCTAGTGGCATTTCAGTTGAGAGGAACCTCATGACGTGCAGGGAATGTTCAAAATACAGCGTAATGCTCTTTTTACATCAGAGACTGAATCCTTCATTAGCTTTTCTCTGCATTGCCGTTTTTCATTTTGGGATTCAGCATAATGAAACAGACAACGTTTGAATAACAAATGTACTATTAATTTCAAGTTATCTGAAGTTATTCACATGTGCAACCAGCAAAGTATGAAAACTCAAATTAAGAGAGAGTGAAAATAAAAAAAACAACAAACAACCAAATCAAATCAGCTAAAAAGAAAAAAACTAAACAAAAAACCTTCTTGGAGTTCATTGAAATGCACGACTGAAGCTCAAAAAGTAAGTTTCTCTCTGGACTCAACTAAAGTGTCTTGATGGCCCTCTTTTATTTCTTGCCCATCAGTAATGGCTTTTTTTCTTGATTTTATAGTATTGCACTCTCATTTTACGACTTCTTATTGGCACTGTCTGCTCTTCCTATGAGAACCTGAGGCATTCAAGCAGGCTATGAGAGTCAAGAGCTTTGTGAGGTGGTTGATGAGCTGGTCAACGGGTGCAGTCTGATGAGTGTTCAGTCAGGCACTGTTCTCCAACCTACAGGCCACCTCGAGCTTCCTACAGGCTGCTTCGATAACTAAAGCACTGTGTTCCGGTAGTCTCACTGCAGTCAAGCCGGTCGAATTTGTCTTTTAGTGTCCTTTAGTGCTGCTATTTTCTACCACACACCTTATATTAGGGTTTCATTTGTGGCAGCACTCGTGTAACCTTTGCAGCAGAGAGCTTGCAACTCTAGTTAAAGTTCTTACAAAGTAGTTAACTACAAAGTGTTCTGCTATTCAACTGTGCGTAAATGCATTTGTGGGTGTACGTGTGTCTTTAGGAAGGCTCTCTGATTACATATTGTGCTACAACCATCACACTCAATAATACAAGCCCTTGCCCGACTATACGGAGACCAGGGCTGCTGTTTAGTTTCATTGTCTTCCTTCCAACATTCCCTAGACAGATGAATACTATTCACCAAGATGAATCATCTACCTGCCAGCATGCTAAAGGATGAGCAAGGCACCAAAAAAGAAACTGTGAGAAGCCAAAGAACAGGACTTATTGAGAAAAGAAAGAGCGGCTGAAAAATGTTTAGTGTAACGGTTGAAACTTATTGCTTTGGCAGACCATTCAAGATGCTTTAGGAAATAGTCGTGCACATTTAGAAGATTAGTCATATGCTTTAAGGCCAAGGTTTAAAGTAATAAACAATAAACCTCTCTACATCCAGAAATATGTGACCAAAACCTGGTCGCTTGAAATAAATTACCCTACAAGTACATCCAGGGGCGGCGCCAGAGAATTTTGAACGCAGGTGCTGAGGGGGTGCTAGATCATTGTCAGGGGAGCTGGGCAATTACTTGTAAATATGAGCAAATTTTTTTTGTAAAAAATTATCATGATTTTAACAGTAAAAGACTGTAAAAATGCTGTGGTGAAAAACTGTTAATTGGTTTACAGAAAGTTTCCGTACTAATGTATACGGTGAATAACCGTAATAGATCTAACGGTACATTTAATGTAATTTTACGGTAAAATACCGTTAAATTCGTAGATTTTGGAAGTGAAAAATAACAATTCATTGTAAAATTTACAGTGAAAAAACGTAAATTGACATTCCCACAATTCCCTGTGTGACACATTTGATATATTTTCGTTGAAATAACTGTTTCTTCTTAGTTTTTCTCATTTTTTCTAATCAGTTATGTACATTAGGGTTTTATACATCTAATGTTGTTAAATTAATGTTTATTGCATTTTTATAATTTCATGCATGTTACCATGATGGTGTTTAGTGTGTGTGTGAAAGACACTGTGCACCTTCTATATGTTAGTGTTGTCCTTATCAGCTTGTGGAAAATCTGGTTGTGATGAACTTTGATTCATCATGTGACTCTTATCACCACTGTGTTTGGTGACTGTCAGTGTATTATAAAGGTACAAAACAGATATTAGTACTTCATTAGGTTGGTAAATTAACATTATATCAGTTAATGAAATACGTTATTTTTATTTTTTTTTACGTTGCTACTGTATTTTTATGGTAAAGTTCTGGCAACCACAGCTGCCGTTTTTTTACCGTACATTTTACTGGGATATTTTTTTACAGTGTATGAATAATACAATAAATATGAAGAAAACTCACCCACTCAATTTTTAACATTTTATTACATGATTATTTGATTCAGCACAATTTAAATATATATATATATATATATATATAATATATTTTTTTTTTATGAAATGAAACAAGCCTAGATTAGTAAGTTCCTAATTTTTTTTATTTATATATTTTTTTTAAATAGGCATACGTTCACTGAACAAGCATTTCGGAATTTCAGTCAATGGAAAAAAGGCACTGGGATATATTTACTTGCTATTTAAAGTCTCAAACCAGACTTTGCTCTCTGTGAATGATGGCCAAATGTACCAAGTTGCTATTTCGGACATGCCCACAGTTGCTTATATGTCTTCAAATGTTAGAGACAAGTCACAGATCTCTCAAAAATAGAGAGTGTGTACAAATCAATAAACACATCTTTATATACTCCAAAAAGTAAATTAGTGTTTATGCGGAGGAGTGTGGAAATAGGTAAGAGGGGCACGTGCAATCTTTTTTTTTTTTTCAGCATCGGCAACTTCATGTTTGCAGCCAACACTGCACTGTAAAAAAAAAAAAAAAAAAATTTACTAAATAATTTTGGCAGCTGTGGTTGCCAGAATAATTTTGTAAAAAATACAGAAAAACTTTTACTGTATAAAACTGTAATTTTCAATGAGCTAAAGTATATACTGATATAAAGAAGGTGTACAGAGTCATTCACGCAAACGCAAAACACCATCATGGTAACCCACAACACTTACATGCAATAAACATTCATTAAACATCAGAAGATGTAACATAAAACCCCTAATGTACATAACTGATAACAAAAACTATTAAGAAACATGATTATTTAAACAAAATACTTTCAAATGTGGAGTGTCACACAGGGAATTGTGGGAATATCAGTTTACAGTTTTTGACTGTAAATTATACATTGATTTGTTCTTTTTTACTTCTAAAAATTGTAAAATTTACAGCATTTTACTGTGAAAATTACATAAAATATCTGGTTAGAGCTTTTACAGTTTTCCCTGTATATAGTACGCAAACTTAAGGTGATGATTCACGGGGCAACTTTTTGAGCAATGTTGCCATCAACGGGCAACCTGATGAGACACAGGGCAACTAATTAGGGCAATGGACAGTTGGCAGCAACTAATCAGAGAGGAGCAAATCTATTGCCAACCCAATAAATACTTTATTATAAACACTTGTTAGGCACTTTATTTCAACTTTTCAAATGTTTTCTTCATTTTAATAAAAAATAAATGCTTTTCCGATCTGATTTTTGATAGGAAAAGGGAGAAGAGCGAGTTCGGCAAAAGGCGGATTCGAACCCGCGTCAATCGCATCAAAAGCTACATTCATGTGCCATACGCCCTACAGCCTAAGCTACTACAGACGTTAAATGGGGCCTGTCTTTTTAGTATTTAACTGAAAACATTCGATGGCTTAATTACAGTTTACATGCATTACATTGGACAGTTGTTGCTATTTTAAGCAATATATGAGGTAAATTCCCTGTTTTGGGTTGACGCATGACAACTTACTAGCGTAAAAAGATATAAGTTCACACCCCTTTTCTCCGCTCCACTGCCGCTGAGAAGCCGCCATCTTGTTTGCATTTTTTTTCTGAAATCTCCGAACCAATCACGTGATCGGCTACTAACATTCTGATTGGAGGATCTCAAAAAATTGCCCATGACCGATATAACGTATCCAGATATATATTTGTTGCTCATTCTCAGTGGGAAAGTGCCCAAGCAACGTTGCTTGGCAACATTGCTCACAGAGTTGTCCCGTGTATCATCACCTTTACTGTTAACCTATTTACATTTTTTTTCTGTAGCGTTTTTACAATATTTTATCGTTAAAATCAAATGTGACAGTGTGACTAAGAAATCACTATAGTTTAAATATGTTTTAAATAGCGTTTTTCCCCCCAACACATTCATAATAATTACTTTTGCCGGCGCTTTGCAGCAAGATTTATACTCGAGCTTGAGCGCAAAGATAGGTTATAAAAGAATGGTTTAGTAGGCTATTATTATATTAATTTATTTAATATAAACGTGAGACTAAACGATTAATGGCCTAAATGAATAACTACTAGAAAAATCTTTAGTCAGGGGCATCTCTTGGCACAAGAAGTCAAATGTTTTTATGTTATTTCATTTGTTTCTTTTATTATCAACTTATTTATTAAATATAACACACAACCTGTATATAATTGCTGAAAAAATTTTTGGGGGTGGTCTTTCTTGGGGGTGCTGAAGCACCTGCTAGCCCCTCCATAGCACCGCCCATGAGTACATCGCTTCTAAAAGTGTCAATCAAACGGTTCCTCTCTTCGTAAATTTGACAGCAGTCTACTTCTGTCAGTTTTATACCTCTCAGAATCATAACATAGTTTCTTATGTTTAACATCAAGGTGATAACCCAACAAGCTGTCTCACTGTTCTCAAGGCGTTCTGTCACATTTTGATTCTAGATGGTGCATCTCCTCAAAGCCCTGTCAGGCGTGATGGAGATTCTGTGTCGATGATGGACAAATTCAAATGTGGAGATGAGCCATTCAAGCTGAGAGCGGACTAGAGAAGAAGAAAACAAATGGTTTTTTTTTTATGTTATCTGGTAACATTAGTAACTACAATACATCTGGAATTCATCACTCACAAATTAAAATATAAAGGTAGCTTTTATTTTGAACTTTTATTCATGGGTAAGTTCACAGGGAACATATTTTTGCATTTTCTACACTTATTTTGAAGGAAACTGAAAATCTGAAGATGAACAAAAATGTGTTAAATAGTGCTGTGTGTTCTATACTGTCAGAAAAGGTACACTTTAGTTTTATACCTTATCTCTTCCTAAAGGCAGCATATTAGTACCTTTAGAACTAAAATGTACACTTTAGGTATTATTATGTACCTGTACTAATATGAATTTGTACTTATATATTTGTACCTTATGTACTAATTAGTAGTAAAATACACTTTAGGTGCTAATATTTATCTATTATGTAATTAGTACTAAAAAGTACCCTTTAGGTGTTATTATTTATTATATATTATGTACTAATATGTACCTTTTAGCTACCTTAAAGGGATAGTTCACCCAAAAATGAAAATTTGATGTTTATCTGCTTACCCCTAGCATATCCAAGATGTAGGTGACTTCAGTAGAACACAAATGATGATTTTTAACTCCAACCGTTGCGGTCTGTCAGTCAAATAATGGGAATGAATGGGAACACAATCAATAAGTCCAAAAAACTTGCATAGACAAATTCAAAATTAAACCCTGCGGCTCGTGACGACACATTGATGTCCTAAGACACGAAACAATCGGTTTCTGTGAGAAACCAAACAGTATTTATATCATTTTTTTCAGTCTCGTGCTTATACTTCAATGAGTGCTAGACATCACTGCCGTTGTCAGAGCGCGATCAGACCTCACTAAGCGAGTGCTGAACGCAGTTGGACATAGTGGTGTATTAGAGGTAAAAAATGATATAAATACTGTTTGGTTTCTTGCACAAACCGATCGGTTTGTGTCTTAAGAAAACATCAATGTGTGTTCACGAGCTGCAGAGTTTAATTTGGATTTGTCTATGCACGTTTTTTCAACTCTTATTGATTGTGTTCCCATTCACTCGCATTATAAGACTGACAGACTGCAATGGTTGGAGTTAAAAATCATCATTTGTGTTCTACTGAAGAAACAAAGTCACCTGCATCTTGGATGCGCTGGGGGTAAGCAGATAAACATCAAATTTTCATTTTTGGGTGAACTATCCCTTTTAAGGTACTAATATGTATATGTATTTGCATATTAGTACCTGAAGCACTAATATTAGCACATTTTAGGTACTAATATGTGTACTAATACTAATATAGGTAGTACCTTTAGTAGTAATTAGTACTAAAATGTTCCTTTTTTGTACAAGTACTAAAATGTAGACTTAATGTAATAATATGAATATGTACTAACATTATTGCACTTTAAATACTTATTAATAATAAAATGAACACTTTAGGTATCAATATGCACCCTTAATGTACTATCATGTAAAATATCTACGTGCATGTCACTACCTTAAGTTCTAATTGGTACTGATATGTAAGCTACCATAAAGATACTAATATGACCCCTTTAGGTGTAGATAAGGTGCACAAGTGTCCTTTTGAGGGTACTGTCCATGTTGTATCGTCAAAAAAAAAAAATATATATATATATAATATATATATATATATATATATACAGTGTACACTATTATAGCTGAAATCATAATTAGCCAAATTACTTAATAAACAAACATGCAAGGTGCGGGCAATGCACAAAGGTTTGTGAATTTATTGAACTTATTGTTATTATATGGCAATCTTCAGAGTTCTATGCACACGGATTCAGCCTGCTTACGGACTACATGAAGACAAAATGGAATATGCATGAAAAAAGAAGTCACGTATGACGTCTTTAAGATTGAGTTCCGGATGCTCAGGTTTAATATTTCTCAAGTGAAAGCTGGAGTCAGTCAAATACTCTTACTCTTAAATCCCATTAGAAACAGACGAAACTGTCTGTTCCACACAGGCTACTTTATCATGGATCCTAGCCTGAATTGGAAAGGAATATAGAGCAGGAGTTTGAAATATGGATTTTGTTCTTCCCTACTTTTTTCTTTTGTCTCCCTGCCTCTTGCTTTGTCTATCTGGGTATGGACAGCATGAAGAGGAGTTCCATCTATATAAATGAGGTGGCAATGGAACATGAGGGGGTGATTCAGCCAGACTGATATTCGAAATTTAAACCGGCTCTATTCCAATGTACTGAAACACGTATTATTTGACTCTTGAAAGCTCTGCCTCATTTGACTGTAATTCCTCAGGTCCTATAGTGAGATTAATGGCCCGGCCTTAATTCCAACAGCGCTGGCTGTACCTATAAAGGTGAGTTTTGTAATCGTAACCTCATGTGACTTCGAGCTATCAGATAATACAAAGTGTAATTTAAAGAAAACTGTCCATGTTCCATGTGCTGTAGGTATGGGGAAAAATTCCCTGACACTGATTAAGTATAAAATGAAGGTATTTACAGCATGTGTAAGGACAGAAATTGGAAAGCTATGCTGATTATACACACTAGGGAAGCTGCTCAGACTGAATACAGGACGTAATCATAGAGCCAACCGATATCAGGAGTTTATCACGAGGAGAATAAAGAGAAAGACTGAAAGATGAGCCACATCGCCAGGGCTGCAGTCATGCGGATCTTTTGTCAACGTGATCGATTTCTCTGTCTCCCCTGAAAGTTGTTTTTATTTTGAGACATAGAGAGAGAAAGAAAGGGAAAGGGAGCGACAGTGCAGAAGAGAGAATAACCATCTGAGTGAAAAGACGAGAGGAACGGAGAAGGATGAAGAGAGACAGCCATCTGCACAGATACAGCCCAAATCAAATTGCATGAATTCACCACTGCATTCTCAGAGGAAGACGAACAGGAGATGAAGAGTGGAGTGCGCCAATAACTGCATGATGTAGACAAATAAAAAAATAATAACGTCAGAAGACGGCACAGACAGAGAAAAAAAAAAGGTGGAGCCTGTTGCTTTTGCGAGGTTATACTGTATGTTCTCCTATTTCAATGACAGTAAATAAAAGAATAAAATAACATATAATCTGAACATGTTGAAATGTTTTGTCGTATCATCTGCTTACTAAACATAAAGCAGTATTTGGACACTTAAAGGGTTAGTTCATTCGAAAATGAAAATTCTGTCATTAATTACTCAACCTCATGTCGTTCCACACCCATAAGACCTTCGTTCATCTTTGGAGCTCAAATTAAGATATTCTTGATAAAATCTGATGACTCGGTGAGGCCATTGACAGCAAGATAATTAACACTTTCAGTGCCCAGAAAGCTAGTAAAGACATATTTAAAACAGTTCATCGTTATTTTGTTGTTTTTGGCTCAGAAAATTCTCGTCTCTTCATAACATTAAGGTTGAATCATGAACTGTAGTTTTCTGGGCATCTGAAAGTGTTAATTATCTTGCTGTCAATGGAGGCCTCACTGAGCCATTGGATTTTATCAAAAATATAATTTTAATTTATGATTATAATTTATCATTTAATAATGTTCCGAAGTTGAACAAAGGTCTTACGGGTGTGGAACGACATGAGAGTGAATAATTAATGACAGAATTTTCATTTTCACTTCAGATGCAAAAGCCTCTAAGTGCCGTCTGAAATTTTCTTCTAAAATGAACATTTTTATCAAGCTCGTATGTTTAGGTTCAGTAATTTGACTTTAATGGCAATTAATAAGTCCTTTTCATTGCCATTAAAGTGAAATAACTGAACATAAGCATACAAGCTTGATAAAAATGCTCATTTTGTAAGAAAATTTCAGATGGCACTTAGAGGCTTTTGCATCTGAATTCTTCATATATCTCCATATTTAATAGATGGATAGTCTGCTTGCGACCAGTTGGTTAAAGATAGCTGGGATATACTGTATATGTCCAAATACTTCCTGGCAGTGGCGCAAAAAGTGGGTATGCGCTATATGCGGCGCATTGGGGCGCTGCACCATGGGGGCGCCAAAGTGGTTATTTTATTTTTTTTTTTTAATAATAAAAGTTATATAAATTTATATAAAAGTTATATATAAAAAAAGGTAATATAAATTTTAGAGGACTAACAGGCTAGAGTAGGCGCCGGTGCCCTCATAAGATTCCATCATAGAATTTAGACATAGAAGGGTAATATCGCGAGTGGGCGGGGCGCAGCGCTGAGTGAGCAGCAGTAACGTTAGTGAGTTGTAACGTTAATTGAAACTCGAAAAAGATGAATAAAGCAAAAAAGCTATCGGGGGCTAAAAATAGAAAAAGAAAGAGGGAAAAGGAGATGATGGTGAAAGGCAACAGGTAGGATTTAAAATGTGACGTCTATGCTTGGAGGCTTGCAAATACGTTATCCATGTTAACAGACTAGCTAGCGTTTGCTAACACTGGGAATGTAGCAGACAGAATATGTAGCTAGCTTAGAATATGCAAAACCGAGGTTGCTGAGGTGAAAACTGAAAAATATAAGGTAACTTAGCATGTACAATAAATGACAAGAATCTGGAAAACAACTTTAATATCTCTGGTTTACCGTGGAAATTATGCATATATTTGCTACCAAACTTGGAGGCTTGCAAATATTAATGTTGACTGACAAGTGTTTACTAACTTACTGCAAAATAATGTTGCTGATATCTACATTTAGATTTTGGTTAAACCCTTTGGTACCAATCCCATTCTTGACACATCTCAATTTTATTAAAGTAAAATGACAACTGGTAAATATAAGGTAGCATGCACAATAATAATGACTAGAAGCTGGAAAACATTACTTATGCAATAAGGCTGGTTTATCATGGAAAGAAATAGTTTTTTTTTTTTTTTAACATATATATGTGTACATATATACCATATAATTATGGTAGGCTTACAGTGGCTGTCTGATATACTTTAAAATAAACATTTTAAACCCATACATGATGATGTCCAGCACACTTATTTATTTAGAAGTGGGGGTGGGGCGCCAAAATTTTTTGCTGCATACCCCTCTAACACTGGATAGTTGCGCCCCTGCTTCCTGGAGACACTCCATGTGCCTTAAAGGCTTATTAATGCTGAGAACTCAATAAGACAGTCATCAAGTTATGCGTCAAAGCATTTGAATAGAACTCTACAGACTGAAACGTCATTAACCGTATTCACACACGCTCCGCAATAGCGGGCCAAGCTCTTTTCCCATCCGTAAGGAGGGGAATGGAATGGTGTTGAAATGAGATAATTAGGAAGAAAATGAATATTAATGGGTACTAAGAATTGAATCACAAATGCAATTACAGCATTAGCTTTGCAATTAAAATAGTTAGCCGCTGAATAGCTGGATACTCATGGAATTATGGGAGTTTTTCCACATATCAACAATGACATTAATTTCCCAAAGTCAGCACAATGGGTGAGGAGTACAAATAGAGCCTTTATGTATTCCCTAGTAGAGTCCCACTGTATTCTCCAGGCATAAGACTCTCTTTTTCTCTCCCTCTATAAAAGCGCAAGGACCCCAGAGACAGTGGCACAGGCTAATGACTGCTTTCAGTCCAATCACGCTGTGTCTATAGAAAAGCACAATGGACAAATCCCTGGGTACAAGCTAAGAGGTGGGGCAGCGGCGTGAAAGGGGGGGCTGGGTAATTAGAAAGACAACCTCTACACGTCTGCAGGAGAAGGAGAGATGCCGTTGTGCTGCTTCTGCACTTTTTCTACTGTGCTAGTCGCAGCCATCCACCTCGCCCATCTTTTCACTCTCACTCTCCACTCCATGCTCTTATAAACACACACACACATAGCATGAAGAATGGATGCAGGGAGAAATGTCAGGCGCACTGGTGAGGCAGGAAGGGATAGAGAATAAAGAAGGAGCCAGAGATGCAGATGAGAGAGGGACTTAATAAGGGGGATGGAGCGAATCATGGCTATCATAATGATGTCACTGGTTAATGGGGTGTTAGTTTAGCATTATAAGACTCCAAATGGCTTCTAGAATCTCTTGGGTGAAATTTATAGCTTTTCCAGCCACAAAATAAGTGTTTTCGCTACAAACCCTCTGATAAGGGCTAAGGATATGTTCGGAGTGACATACTACTGTTTACACTCCAAAGTGTATACACTACCATTTAAAAGTTTGGGGTCAGTAAGATTATGATGCATTAAATTGATCAAAAGTATCAAATTTATTAAATTTATAATGTTACAGAAAGATTTCTATTTCAAATAAATGCTGTTCCTTTGAACTTTCTATTCATCAAACAGTCGGTTCCCACAAAATTATTAAGCACCACAACTGTTTTCTTGAGCAGCAAATCAGCATATTAGAATGATTTCTGTAGGATCATGTGACACTGAAGACTGGAGCATTGCAGAGCTAGTGCAAGATGAGCATTTGTGGTTAAAATTTGTATGTTTTTTAGAAAATGACAGATCGTTTTGCTAGATAAGACCCTTATTCCTCTGCTGGGATTGTGTAGAGCCCTTTGAAGCTACACTGAAACTGCAAGAAGATTTTAAAATGAGTGGTCCATTCAGATCTTACCTTCATGCTGTGGAAATACAAACTGGAAGACAGAACACAACGAGCGCAGGGCTAAGAAGGGGCGGGGCTACATAAGGTCTATGGTTAAGTATATGCAGTGGTGTCTGGTTAAGTGTGGGGGAAAAAAAATATTTAGAATTTTTAAACCAATTTTGTACAAAAATGCCATAATTAATGGAATTCCGATCAAATAATGAGTAAGCAACTTTTACTTCCGGTTCATCCATTATGGGATACAGCATTGTGATCTGTGGTACACTGCTCATTTTGGTGAATGATTTTGGGCCATCTAGGTACTGAATGTGTGCATGCAGAAAATGAGCATACTGCACACAGCATACATACGGCATAATGCAGCAGATATAGCATGAATGTATATAGCCCTTCAAACAAACAGGTGTCCGATTATAAATATGCTTCTGTAAAGACATTAAAGTGTTCACACATGTAAAGAACAGGCCATGCTAGAAACCTCTAACATGTATAAACATATTGCATACAAAAATGAGGATTAAGTGGGTAGCGGAGACATGAGGGAGGTCAGCGACAAGCATTCGGCAGTGCAACTTTCTCACAGGCTAAATGAACACAATACCTTCTTACTGTAATAAAAACGATCAGTTCACAACATTCTCATTACAATATTTAAAAAACTTTCAAAGCTAACATCACGTACACCCACATACATGCTAGCAGGCCACTGCATTAAGCCATTTAGTGCAAGTTCTTGAAGCCGAAATCGTGTGGGCCCACATTCAAGTAAGTTCGGTACTCAGCAAGTGAACTTTCTAACACTTGAGCTAAGTTTCACATTACAAGTAGGCTACTATATGTCTTGCCTATTTAACGGCACAGTTATTCAAGGCCAGTGCGAGAAATAACGATCATTCAGACTCTCTACTCAAGTGAATATGTTACCCTCTGACCCATGCTTTTACTGCCTCTGATTAAGTTAGGCGGTAATAGAAGAGCCCCACCAGGACACTTACACTAGCTGTAATGCTATAGGCTATGTATGACTGCCAGTTTTATTCAAGGAGTATTCCATGAGATCTAATTACGCTTCTACCACACTGGATTTTTTGCTTGAGGTAGAGATGTGTAATCACATAGCAAGCAACTTAGATCAGAGCTTGATGTCTCCTTTGTGTGGGTGATCGCCCTCAGATATCTTGACTCCAGTCAAAACAGAAAATCTAAACTTCTGTCTTTCATTGGTATGCCCAAAGAGTTTGACGCAAAACTATTTAGATTGTCAATATGACAAAACTGCATAAACGTTGGCCAAGTCTTTGTTCTCTCAGCTTAAAAGGAACAGTTCCCTTCAAAATGAAAATTTTCTCTACATTTATTTACTCTTATATTGTTCCAAACCTGGATGAGACTGGAGATTTCGAAAAGGAAGCAAAAGCACCATAAACGTTATTATAAAAGTGGCTCATATGACTTCTGAAAGCAACATTTGAATCCTTTGTCACTAATAATCTTGACCTCGAGTGAGCCGTTAACCACTGGAACCAAATCACTGAATCAGTTCTGTTCGGTTTTCAGGATCAGTTCAGTTTTTTTTTAAAAAGCTTCAGTTCCAGTTCATTGTAACTGCATGGAAATTTCTCTTCAAAATTTCTCGTTCAGTGTTCTGTAATAGAAAGGTTACATAAGGTCAAGTAAATGATGACAGAATTTTCATTTCTGGGAGAAATATTCCTAAAATCCGTGATCTTCTAAACATAAACTGTTCCCACTGCTCTTTCTTTAGTCCTAACAACATCATTACTTTATTTATTCTTAAGGTACTAAAAACAAGCAGGTTAGAGTAATGTTGCAAACATCTCCAGGTTTTATGCCGCAAAAAATCCCTTTTTGTTTCTTTTCTTGGATCCCAGGTCCAGGTATCATCGAGCACCATTGTCAGGTGGAAGCAGCCATTAGCGGCATTAGCGCACATACCCCTTTGCAGTTCGTTCTGTAAATCATCCATGCGACGACAAAGCCTCGATGCTGCTCACCAAATAATAGGACACAGACAATGTGAATACTAGAGCTGGCCAGGTGCACTGAGCTTTCCTATCTCCCCTCGGAGCTAATGGACCGATATGGGAGAATGGAAATTGATTCGAGCTAGTCAGTAAATTAAGAATTCACCGCTTTCATTTTGTGTGCGTGTATTGTGGGGATGTATTGTTTATTGGAATTCGAATTTCGTAGGTAATTGGGGATGTAGAAAATGTAAACAAGAATAAATGCTGCTTTGCTTTTATTAATGCCAATGAAACACACTGTTGCCTTTCGGTGCTGTGCCTCTCAAGACAATAGGCAGAGAAATGACAATTGTGTTACGGAGGTAATAGCAGAAGTTTTCAACCTTGAAGTTGTGGGATTATTTATATTCTTTTTTTTATATATATATATACATACAATCTCTTCCTGTGAGCTTTTTGTTTTTCTATGCATTTTTGATAAAACAGTACAATGTGTTTTATAATTACACCTATCAGATCTAAAAAGTGTATTGATTAATTCTGTGAGCACAAATTTTGAGAGCTAAAAAATGGGTCAGGCTAGGCTGTGTTGAGTGAAATGTGCTCAGATGTGAATTTCAAGCATTGGGTTTCAACGTTTTAAAACAACATGCAAATGTATGGGTGTAATTCAAAGTCTTGTGTGTTACATCATGTCCTTGGTACTACAAGACTTCTTCTACATTATAGAAACTGTTCAGATATGCATAAAAGATAGGTTTTTCGACATTGAATATAAGCATCAAAATTCAGTATTCTCTATGTAAATAACTGAAAAGAGAGCTGAAAAGAAGCCATATATAGATTTTCCATAATTATGGAATAATTTGGTACAGAATAATCTGCCAAGTATTGGCTGCAGCAGGAAATCTTTCCTGGCCTGAAAATATCCAATAAAAGTAAAGCCTTACAGAACATGCCAGCACCACACACCCACAGACCCAGGTCTCTAAAGCCAAACTTTAGAGAAATTTAAGGCTAGAGGTGAGAAGGGTTATCAAAACTCCTCAAATGTATTCCACGCTTTTTCCCAGGTTTTCTAATCTTTCCATATGGGTGGTTTAAAGGGATGTCCATGTGTCTGCGTGTGCATTGGTGGAAAGAGATTGTAGTAATCCATTGGTGTAATCTGAGGTACAAGTGGCCGTGAGGGAGTTTATGAAGACAGTCCACAGAATGCTAAGGCCAGACTGGAGCCTGAATGACAGATAACACAAACTTAAGCTTGTAGAACCCCAGAGGAGCCCAGGCATGGATAACACACCTCAAAGTACCGCAGAGGTGGGTGCTTTTTTTTTGTGCTGGTTTCTATAAAAACTCTACATGAGAACACATCCTCTTCAACATTTGGAGTACCTGCAGCCATACCATCCTAGAATCATCCAATATAGTCTTCTTACACTGTTCTCTTAAATACTCAATTCTGATTGGTCAATAATGGCATTAAATAATGCAAGATAATGACTCAAAATCTCTATATTCCACCATTCTCACTTTCTCTTTTCATACCACCATAATTAGTATAGCTATCTGGCACCATACTGCAAATCAAAAGTTAGCTACTGACTACAGTTAACAAAATAGCCTTGTAGATATTCAATTTTACACAATTGTGCATTAAAACTTTTCATATATTACTGTTTTTTTGAAATTCAAGGATTGGGTTTCAACATTTTAAAACAACATGTAATGTATGGGTGTAATTCAAAGTCTTCAGTGTTACATCATGTCCTTGGTACTACAAGACTTCTACATTATGGAAACTATTCAGAAATGCATAAAAGATATTCGACATGAAATACAAGCATCAAAATTCAGAATTCTCTATGTAAAGAACTGAAAAGAGAGCTGAAAAGAATATATAGTCTTTTTTATAATTATTTCGGTACAGAATAATCTTACTTTTTTCTATCTATCTATCTATCTATCTATCTATCTATCTATCTATCTATCTATCTATCTATCTATCTATCTATCTATCTATCTATCTATCTATCTATCTATCTATCTATCTATCTATCTATCTATCTATCTATCTATCTATCTATCTATCTATCTATCTATCTATCTATCTATGTTTATAACCTTCAAACTTTTTAAAACTTTTTTTCCCATGTTTTTCCAACAAATTCAAATAGTTTGTCTTAAACTTTGACATTCTAAGTTAGAAATTACAGCTACTCTATATGAATTTCTTTTTATTTTTCATTCAAATTCATTTCAAATTTAGAAACTGAATTGGAATTTAAAAGAAGTTATTCGTTCAATTCTGAGTGCCGCCAAACTCAGGGTCGTACATTATGTAACCTTGCAGTGAACCCTATAGATATGATTCAAAAGATCCTGCAAATCTCATTTCTCATCTCATGCTGGAGAAACTTAAGGAAAGGCTTTGTAGAAGCATTAGATGGATGAGATATATTGATACCCTGTGTCAATCTACCTCCGAGCCCTTTCCTCATCAACCCTTGACTCAGAGAGGGAGCACAAGTCCTCTTCTTACCTTAGAAGGGCTCTCAGCAGCAGACGCAGAAGAGCTGTCTGAAAGAAGCCTCTTGAAAATGTTCACCTGTGATACTGCTTTTTAACCTCTTAGGTTTCTCTGCGGTTCAAGAGATGTGGCGAGGAAAGCTCTGTGTTTCAGAAGAGCAAAGCCTGAGTAAAAGCTTCTGTGAGGAGACTTGAGAGAGGCTTGTTCTTTTATGTCTCGAAGGGACACAGTGAAACTTGAGTTGTGGCACTGTCTGTTCTGAAAGACACAGCTTGCCAAGATCTTGAGTCTTTTCATTCATGGCTGAGTATCATATCTGTTTTTACTAATAACTGAACAGCATCTGTCAAAACATTCCATATGATCGTGGCAAAAGCTATGGAGATATCAAAGTAGGCGGAATACGTTAGGGTCTTGTGTGTTTAATCAAAATAAACCAGACTAATCTTCCATGCTGTTTATAACAAGCAAGCATTGAGCTGTAACTGTTACTGACCCTGACAAGAACTTGAGGGAAAGGTCCTCTGGAGTTTTCAGGCACGTTGATTGGTGGAATGACCCAGTCTCGCTTCTGTCGCCGCAGCCCATTGGACGAGCCTCGCTGGTGTTGTCGTGGAAACGTAATGAGCCTGGGATTTTGATAGTGGTTGTGGGAGGATCCGCCATAAATACCATCCCCAGCAATCTGTGGAGAACAGATATGTACACTCCATATGAAGCAGATCATCAAATTCACACACATAGAAGGTACATTAAAAAGAAACTTTAAAGAAGCTGATGCTATGAATAACATCATGATGATTCAATGGTTTTCTTGCACAGCATAGAGATGGAGAAACGGAGACAAAAGAATATATTCTGAAGAAAATGTTTGAATTGTTTTTCTCAGTACTATGAACCATGAAAATCTGTGAGGTTCAAAACAACACTGAAACTCATTGATTTTTATTGTATGAACAGACCAAAAAAAAAAAAAATATATATATATCTTTGGTGAACAAACTCCTACAGATTTGGAATGACATGAGGGTGAATACATAATGACAGAATTCATTTTCTCAATTTCTCAGATGATTCTTATTAGAATAATAACAATAACAAAAACAAAACAAAATAATAATAAAAAAAAAAAAATATGCAAGAACTGATCTACAATCAAATGTCAGAAACTCAATTGATCAATTTATGAATACAATCTTTAATATCTCCAACAAAATTACTGATGGATTTTTTAATGATGCTTCATTATTATTATTATTCCAGGTGTTTATTTGTATATATGTGATATACCTGATTATATATCAGATATAATCTGATATACAATGTGTTTGGGTCAGCATTATTTTAAAGGGGTCATATAATGCATCTTTTACAAGATGTAAAATAAGTCTCTGATGTCTCCCGAGTGTGTATGTGAAGTTTTAGCTCAAAATACCCCACAGATCATTTTTTTATAGCATGTTAAATGTGTCACTTTTTGAGGGTGAGCAAAAACGCTCTGTTTGTTTATGTGCCCCTTTGAATGCTGCTCTCAAATAGAGGGTGGAGTTTCAAGAGCTCATGTTAGCAGCGCCAATTACCTCAGACTCACTGAAAATGTCAGAAACTGTTCAGCCTTTTATGTTCAAACTGGAGTCGGACAATGATGGAGAGACTCAAGAAGAAGTGACAACATGTAGAATGCAACAGGACATTTCTGAATGGTTAGTGGATACATTTATGTAGCTGATGTGGAGTTAACTACCTTAAAGTCATTGATTAGCATATTCTGTCATGATAATCTGTAAATCGCTCATGTGGGAACTGTTGTTAGATGCCTACAGAGCCTGAAAATATATGCTGCATGAAGATAGATCAGGTATAGTTTAGTTTATTTATGGTTATAACTTATGTTGACATCTTGCTTTTTTGACATGCTATTGCATTTGTGTTATGTACTGTATTGCAATAACATGGCCTCACCCCTTTGTTACGGGCAGGGTTTATGTAAATTTTAGGGTTAGTGATGTCACCAACCCAGGAAGAAGCTCGTTGTAGTTCCAGCCATTTGTTGTAGTCCTTAAACAGAAAATATCTCCCTTTGCATTGAACGGTTTAAGCGGCATAACTTTGCAGATGTTGTTTACGCTCAAACAGCAACAATAAAAAAGTGAAATCATAATCAACCACCCCTTTAAAATATATTATTAGTATTATTTTAAATTGGTTTTAATTTTTTTTCTTTTTAGTTTTCATTTTAATTTTAGTTTTATTGTTTTATGTTCTTGACATTTTTGTTTTATAATATTTCTTTAGCTTTTGCAAAGCTTTAGTTTTAGTCATTTTTGTACACCAATTTAAAACTTAAACATTAAACATTTCTAATATTTATATTTTGTTTTATTTTATCTTTATTTCAATTAACAAAAACAATTTTTAATAGTTTTAATTTACAATAACATCGCTAGTTTGGGTGGGTTTATTAATCTTCTTAAATATAAATATTTGAATACTTAGTATTCAAAATTAAACCTCCTTTGTCAACTAAAAGTCAAATTTTAGTCCAAGTAAAACTAACTAATGAAATGGCATGACAAAATATCAGCACTGTTTGAAAGGAACGGGAAACACACTGAGAAAATGTTAAATCACAACTGAGAACTCATATAAGTCTCCAGAGTTTTAAAAGAGCACTTTAGACTGTACAACAGAAGGTTTGAAAAGACAAACACACTTTTAATAGGTGTACATACCTGTCCAATTACTACTAATCACTTATTATTTGTGAGGTAATGGTACGAAACAGTCGTGGAACGGTATGTGCACACCTGAGACCCGAGTCAGGATCGTAAACATAGCTGTGGGGTTTCTGCTAAAACGACCAATCAAAATGACAAATCGCGTCAAGGCCTCTGTAAACCAGCCCTTATAACACAGCAATACCACAGTGACGCATACCATGACATTTCCTCATGGGTGCCCAATGAAAAAGATTGATGAAATACCACATCAATAATTTAGACAAGAAAAACTAGAGCTGCCGCTGACCCTTACTTGATTCATCCAAAGGCCAAGGAAAGGGCTGAAGCAACCAATCAAACAGCCACCGTTTTTCACAGCAGCCGGCTGTGTGTGTGGGGAAGGGGACTGTCCTGCGGTTCATTTAATGTCTTTAGCGCTCATCTCTGAATTGTCAGCTTTTCGTGCAATCCTGTGTCGCTGTTTCTTCCCCTGACACCTCGACGTCTGTGGCACTGCATTTTCGAGCAGAGGCACTTTCGCAAAAAAACCCAGTCTTCTCTCTCTCTCTCTCGGTCTGTCTCGCGTCCCCCGGCGGGGGCTGCCAACTCAAGCATGCGTAGGCAGGTCAGCCTATCAATGTCTCACAAACATGGTTTGTCGGCAGAAGAGCTCGAACAGATGTGAGGCAAAACTGAGCAAACATATTGTATTTTTTCCCTCTTTTGTTTTAATTTTTCACAGCTTGATGGCTCTGGCTGCAGGGGCTCGGAAAATGGAGGGATTGTGTCGTGGCAGGGAGGGAGCCGTGAATGAGTGAGGAGGGCAGCTGTGAGGCGCTGATAAAATCACTTCCGCCTCAGCTCTGCTCATCCACGAAGCTCACAGGTACCTGCTGCAGCACGAGAGAGAAGCTGCAACGAGACCTTTCGGGAGGCGGCAGGTGGAATTACTGTGCATAAGGGGGTGAAATAGAGAAAGAAGAGGTTGGAGAATGAAAAAAGAGATCGAGGTGAAATCAAGTTGAGCAGTGAAGGCTAAATAATCCCCCCAGACAAAAGGCAAATCATAAGAAAGCATTCGAAACTCCTGCATCTTCATTGCCAGTTCAGCACGTGCCGACGCCTAGGGAAGCAATGGGTGATGCTGAAAATGCGGATAGAATCATGGCATTCGGTAATAATACAGTGTATAAAAAGAATAACAACAACAACATGGAATATCACACAATTTTTCTTCTGTATTTCATTTTATACAACAGTTCTTTCTGGTTCTCGAATCTGATTAGTTGAGAGGCGTGCGATATTCTCCCAGTATCAGCACTGGTACCGTTTTATATCACTCCCCTTGAGGTGACTGTCATAGCGGTTGAGCAAATCCACCATATTTTTTATAAATACTACTGTTGTTATGTCACGAAATATATATTTTTTTAGGCGTGAATATAGTTATTTAGACCTCAAATATGTGACTCATATATAAACATAGTGCATATTTTGCTTTTTGTTTTGACGCTTTCACAGATGCGAGCCCCAGGCCATCAGCAGCCGTTCAGTGCTCATGTACCCGCAGAGAACAGTTTCATCTCGGCCAGTCATTCAGGTGTTTGCCGCTGGCTCTTATGTAGATAGTGGTTAAAAACATAATACATGGGGTATATCAAACAGACAATCTTTGGTCTTATAAATCTATTAGCAAAATGATTTGGGTTAAGGGGAAATTAAATTAAATTCCACAACTTTATATTTAGGCTATATTTAACTTAAATCCTATATTGGAGCTTTGTTTGCTTGTGTTTATGTCTTTTATAATGGCTATTGTTGTTCATTGTTTAATAGATATTATTTTTAAATATTATTTTATATAAATAACATGCCATATTTAGTATTGAGAAAGGGTCCGTCAATAGTATCAGTGAAAGTTATATTATTACGCCATTAGAGGGTGGTAAAGACTCTCTATGAGTGAGTCAGAACAAGGAAGTTGTTTTAGCGCTGTCAGAACTTTTAAAATGACAAAGACAAAGATGTTGCGTTCCTCTGTGGACATTCAAACTGATGATTACCATCATAATCCGAATCACAGTTGTGCTTATATACAGCCATATCGCACAGCTACGAGTGTGATATTGCTCATTTAATAATAAACCTGTTGTGCAGCACTTTCTTTGCCAAAAAATAAAAGGAATTGTTACATTTTCGTTTAATTGCATTTTAAATGATTTGATTATCACTGTTTTGGTAAAAAAAAAAAAAAAAAAAAATGTTGTTTGCTAGGGGGGTACAGGGGCATGCTCCCCCGAGAAAATTTTGATTTCCCTGGTGTACATATGTGCATTTTTAAGACGTTTTAAGGCCAACAAATTGAATAACAATAGCTTTAAAACCATGTCAACAAATACATGCATGCACAGTTTTGAGGCAGCTTTAATCGCATGTTTGGTAATTTCATGACTTAACTTACAACAGAACAACGACGGTCATTGCTCGTAGTTTCTTTTGCGCTTTATTTAAGCTATAATAAAGTAATTAAATGCCGGCGCATTTGCTCGCCATGAGCACAGTATAACGGCTGATTGGACAGTCATGTTAATTTTTCTGAGTTTTACCGACCTAGCCTGACAACATCTCCTCTGACCGTAGTTCACTGTTGTTCACCTGTAGCCTACCTTTTCCGCTCGTTTGACTGGCGCCTGGCGCTGAGACGTTGGAAAGTGTCCCGTTTGTTGTGTCGTAATGAGACAGTTCTATATAAATGCAGCGTTTTACTTGGCGATGTTTTTAAAAAAAGATTTTTATTTTTGGTATTTTATATGCTCTGTTGGTAGTTTGTGGAGTAGCATCACCCGGGGGGATATTTTTCTATCCCCACCGGGGATAAAAATAATTCAGCAGAGGCAGGGATACATAGACCAGAAGGGGGAAATCCCCCCCATCCCCCCTACAAATCGCACCCTGTACTGTATATATATATATATATATATATACATACACACATTTAACAGTAAATCTTTATATTAAATTATAAATCCTGATAAAAAGTTATATAGGCAACAAATAACTCCTGACAACATGAAACATTTTGGGCCCTATCATACACCTGGCACAATACAGGCGCTACGCAAGTCTTTTTTTTTGTTTTGTTCTTTTTGTTGCTAGTTTCAGCCCCATGCAGTTATGTCCAGCGCCCACATTTTTTATATAGCAAATGCAGTCGTGCTCATCTGAAAATGAGGTGTGTTCAGGTGCGTTGCTATTTTAAGCAAAGTCCCTTTAAGACAAGTCATTTCACTCGGCGGCCATCTTTAAAACGCCTCTCGGGTATCCTGGGCAATCTTTTTGAATGGGGAAACATCAAATTCTCCAAAACTGTTTGCCAACCTTACGATTAAATTTCATATTTTAAATCACCAATGAAATCTAACTACAACCGGCTCATAAATTTAGTTTCTAAACACTCGAATCATGACAAAAAAACTGTATTTTTCAGGCTGGATCAAGCTAATGCGCATGCGCAGACCTAAATGCGCGTCTCTTTCTATAGAAACCCGTGATTCTAACGGCTGCTGAAGTGACGCGATGACTTTACCATTCGGCGATTGGCTCTTATTTAGAAGGCGGGACTTATTCTGCCATATTGCGCGTTACACTTTCTCCCATTCAAAACAATACGAGTGACATGTCTTGTGTTATTCTATTGTCTTTGTTTTAAGGCAACTGAAAACGATTGCACCTTTGGTCAATTAAAACCTGGTCTAAAGTCAATGGTGCAGTATTTATTTATTTTTTGTTATTTAAAGGGAGCGTTAGTAATATGTGCCTATAGGTGGGCGCACAACATATGTAGATTGTGCTTGTTACACACACACACAGGGCAGCAGCACACAAACATGCCAAATATTAAAAATAAAAGGATTACAATGTAAAAGATTACTATTGTGTACATAAAGATAAAAATGCCTACATGTCATAACGGATAGTCATTGCATGTATCAGAATTACCTATTTGCAGTAATGACGAATTAAATTGGCAAATTATTGGACCAATCGTGGCAATACACACATTTAAACTGACTTGTCAGGTTGAGGATGTCTATGTTCCGCCATGTAAATAGCAATCCACCACAGTGCAAACGCACCTGGCTTTTAAAGGGAATGGGAGATGGCACTCTGATTGGTTTATTGCATGTTATGCCCAAAACACACCCATGACTCATAATTTTTTCCCGTCATTAAACTATCAAAAGTGTATTCAGACATGCCCACGAGCACCTGTGCCATGCACTTTGATCGTTAAAATAGGGCCCTTCATCATAATTGTTAAATTTTTAATAAACAATTAAATTCAACTGATAGACATGACGCAAACTCAACATGCACCAATGCTAAATCTTCTATATATTGTAGTCATTATGTTGAATTCTAATGAATTACTTTTAATTAAGAACTCATTGTTTCTGGCTTAAATTTAAAACATTGTTAGCTAACTGCGAGATTTGTATATGTACATTGCTGAAATACATTACTTGGACACAGTCGCTTTTGATAAAAGATCGAAATGTAGACACATTCATTTTCTGTAAAGCTGCTTTGAAAAGATATGTATTGTGAAAAGTGCTATACAAATAAATGTGAACTGAATTAAACATGCTTTAAAATTTAATTAAACCAGAATTAAACAGAATGCGAATTTCATAGGGCCCTAGACGGCACATGTCCGGTCAGCAACGTGACCTTCGAGAGGACGCATTCAGAGACACGCCTTATCTCTCGCCTCACAGATCTGTTGATTAATGCAGGGTATTCATCTTCTCGATCTGTCTCTCACTCCATCTCTATCGTTTTTATGCCTGCTGAAAAACAGGACATTGGGAGCTGTGATAAAGACCTTGATTTATCAATCAGCTCTCACTGGCACCACAGAAGCATTCCTCCAAATGTGTAGCCAACAGCATGGGAAGATCCAGGCTGGTTTGATGCACCATAGCATGGCGGCGCCAATGAAAGGCACAGACTTACAACAGCATGCCTAATGAAAAGGCTTATTCCTCTGGTAGGGCAACAAGCACTGCACCCATTACAAGAGACAGTGAGGAAAGAATAAACTAGAACAAGCATGTTGTGTTGTGGGACGGCGCACGGCAGATGTAGGGAATGTGCTGCTATGTATACGTGCATGCATGTGTGTGTGTGTGGGCGCATTCGGGAATCAGCGTGTGTGAAATGGCTGCCTGGATTGCCCTGAGCTCCCGTAGCTCCAGAAGAACCAGCCCTGCCAGCTGGCTCCCCATCCCTCCCTGCTGAGAAGAAACCCGTTTGGGCATCAGTCAGCCTGCAGCTCTGCAGCAGACATCTGGAGGTTATTGTTCTATAGGGCCGCATTGCACTGCTTGCAACCCTGTCTGGAGTTTTCCATTACACGCCAGTATGCCACACGCCACTCATTTGCTACTTTCGTAATCATTCTTCGCACAAGACCTCACCGTCGGGAGAAACCAGAAATGTATCTGGATTATCACTGAAGTTCCATTATTGAAAAGACGAGAACAAACAGAGGGATTAGAATTAGTACTGCTCCAAGTGCTCCACTGTGTCAAATGAGTCTTATGAGTCAGCGTTATTTTAAAATTATTTATGTTATAATTTTTAGTAATATTTTGAATATGTTTATATTTTTACATTTTCAGTTTTAATTTATTTTATTTCGGTTTTATTATTAGTAATGCTTGTACTTTAACTTATTTTATTTCAGTTAGTTGCCAAGGCAACATTTCTAATTTTCATGTAGCCTAAGTTTTTCCAGTTTAAGCTTTAAAGTCCCCTGTGGTGAAAATGAAGTTTTTAATTTTGTTTATATGTCTATGTGGTGTTTTTATAACAAACCATGTGCAAATTCATAAGTCAACACCATTGCTGAGTATTTGCTGTGTTAAACTGCAGTGATCTAATGACAGTTTCTGACATCACAAACTACCTTGTGAAAGTGCTAGCGGGCATTAACTATGACCGCTCTAAAACAGCGGAGTCTCAAGAGAATATATCCTGGTATATTTTAATCTACCCCAAAAAATCGTGTAGATTTAGCAATATAGCGGGTGAATGATGTATATAACTATGTTATGATGAATATGCTTTTCACCAACGATGTTCTAAGGTGTTCAAAGCGTTCCTAAGGATACTGATTTTTAGAAGACAGCTGGCTCGTGAACGGGAACATGGTTTGTGTAACATTAGCAACAAAATATTAGCTGTTTGATAATGTAGTCAAGCTAAAGGCTAATCATATTAATTACTGCCTTGTGTCTGAATTGTAAAAAGTGATACCATTGTGCAGCGTTTACCTTGTAAATTGACCGAGTGGATCTCTGAGCTCCTGCAAGTGAGTGGAGGCGGGGCTAATTAGCATATTCATACAATCATGTATATTAAATGAAGCAAGGGTGTAGAGTTACATTCAGACTATTTTAATGCATGAAAAAAAAAAAAAAAAATATATAAATAAATATATATATATATATATATATATATATATATATATATATATTTTTTTTTTTTTTTTTATTTTTTTTTTACAGGAAAAAAAATTAAATTAAGGCTGTCAAAATAACGCGTTAATTTCGATTAATTAATCTGAGAAAAAATAACGCATTAAAAAAATAACGCAGATTAATCCATTCCATATTGACCTTTGAACCTGGAGCCATTCTAACCACCATTCGACTGTAAAATGAAGGAGGGAGACGACTGCTGCGCTGACGGACAGAACGAGCAGAACTCCTCCCTCGTGTGCGCGAGCTCTCTTTGTCTTTAAAGCAAGCACCGTCTTTGCACACTCTCTACCTCACACATAATAATCTAAATCAACTGACACAATGCTAAAAGTTTGAAAGACCGAATCCATGTTTCACGAGGCGCATTCTGAGAATGTTTTTCCTGAATAACCGCTGGGTGTGAATAGTGCTCAAAAGAACGTCACCCCATCTTCTCTGACAGGCGCCCTGCACGTGCAGCTGACATAAACCACACTTTCAGTAAACAAAAAGAAAATCCTATCCAGTGGTGAAGTGTTTTCTGTGTTGACAAATCTTTTGCTATATCCTAATAACAGTCGCGATTCGCAAACAACGCGTCAACGTCTGCTAATGTCCAATTCGCGACCTATATGACTAATTTGAACAGATACATTTTAATGAATCATGACAACAACTGATCTGTCCACATGGTCTATAATGAATCATTTACTCGAACAACTCTGAAATGAGAACATAAGTGTGCTTACCCCATTTAGCAAGAGTGGTTAGTAAAATTAGCCTTAATAATACACAATATTTTCAGGTTATTTAAATGACAATGTGTAGTAAATTAGGCCTACCTATAAAATCAGTTAGTTTAGAGGTGAAACCAGAACAAAGCAAGTTGTTGTTAGCTAGGTGCATTCAATTGTATATGGTAGAAAATTATATTATTAGTTAATATAACTTCGAAATGCTACTTTTTAATACTTTTCAGGTTTAGTAAAAAAGCATCTTCTCTTACAAAGCTATAAAATCACTACTTTTTTTTTTTTTTTTTTTTTTTTTTAGCAAAGAGGGTAAGAAATAATTACAGTGAAAGTGACGGGTACTTTATTGTCAGTATCGGGCTCGCAGATCACGTGGGTAGGGCACTTTTTACTGTTTGTGTGGATGACCATGTCTGTCACCACCAAAGACGAACTGAAATATTTAATAATTTCACAGCAAAAATTATGTATGCGATTAATTTAGATTAATTAATTACAGGTTATGTAATTAATTAGATTAAAATTTTTAATCGATTGACAGCCCTAGTTTAAATGTGTCACTTTGGTGATCAAAGATGAGTTTTAAGAGATACATTTTTTGACTACAGGGGGACTTTAATACAGTTACCAAATAGTTGTTTAGCTATTTTCATCTTACCACACACTGTTAAAACTACAGTGTTCAAACCAGAAATCGATTCCTGAACAAATGAGTCTTATGAATTGGTTATTTTCAGTTAATCAAAAACATACATCAAGACCACTGTAGTCTGATTCACAAATAAACTAGTTTTATGGGATGAGGCTTTTCATTGAATCAAAAACATACTGATGATTAAACTCCAATTCCTGAACTAATTAATCAGTTGTTTTTAGTGAACACAAAATCCAGTACGACCAGTGTAGATTTATTCCCAAACAAATGAATCTTGTTGCCTGTTCAGTGAATTAAAAGCATACAAAACAATCTCCAATATCTGAACACGAGTCTTATGGGTAGGTTGTTGTTGTTATTTATTTATTTTTGTTTTGTGAATCAAAAATACAGTAGTCAACATTTGAAGTGGATCAAAAAAGTTGCCCTAAGAACGAAGTTGTCCTAAAAAGAAGGTTTTAGAACAACTTTGATAAAAGGTTTTGATCCACTTCAAATGTTGACTACTGCCAGATTCCTGCACAAATTACTCTTTTGTTTTTGATTCGCTTATATGAAATGCCTCGTACACTGCATTTAGTGTAGTAGCAAAAATAAAGCAAATTATCCATACAAGTTTATTCTTTGAGAATCAAACATATACAGCTTAACTTACTGTGTTATGTTGTTCTTAAAGCTTGTAAGACATAAAATCAATTTAGTTTCTGACTGGTTGTTCATATGAATTTATATAATTTAGAGGAAAACAGAACTACTGTCAGCTGAACATAATTCCTAGCACTCATGAATTCCAAACTCCAGCTTCGGGCAGATGAGGCTCATATCTCGCTAAATGCCAGCCAAAGAACAGTGCTGGGTATTTTTAGACCTGAACCATCCAAAAGCATAGAAACTTTACTCAATAAAACATGTTGTGGGACAAAGCTACGGCACTGTTGTGCTGAACTCTAAAGCACTCGCTGGAACTTGTCAGCTCAGAAGGAGATACAACAGAATAGAATAGAATGAAAGCTGCATATGGATCAAACCAATAAAAGCCATGCCATCCGGGCAAATGCCATGCAAGTTGATAATCAACTACATGCAACCTACTGACATTTACGCTCAGCAGAGACACAAAGAATCGCATTGAGGGCTATCTTTGTTGGCACCCAAAGCTAGCTTCCATATCAGTGTCTTTCAAATCATCTCTGATAGTTCAAAGTAACAAAAGATTTGCTTACTAAGTAATTGAGGCATCTTAATTACTTTCAATGCAAACGAGTCATGGCGGTGTGTGTGTGTGTGTGTGTACATTTCTGTATGTAATGCGTGTTCTTTTAAGATGGCGCTGATCTTAAGCACTCATTTCTATGCTAATTCCTGCTCTACTGTACCTCTAAATATATCTATTTCAAGTCAAGAGGCCAAAATAAATTACATAAATGCATGGAAAAGTAAAAACTAAATGTATACTGTCTTATGGGAGATCAAACTTCCTGTCAGCACAGATAATTTAATGTACGTAATATACCCATACCCTTATTACTAAAAAGATAACATGATTGTATGAGATGGTAGTATCATGGTACTTTTATTATATGCCATGATTATCATAATTAAATACCATGGTAATTACATAGTACTGCAAGCTAATCTATAAAAAAGCATTATCATGGTATGATATAAAATAATAATAATTATAATTATCTTAAAATTGTTGTTATTGGAAATACTGAATTACATTAATAATTAAACATGATAATTATCATTTTAAAATTTTAATAGATTTAATTAATTACAACAACAACAACAATTATTATTATTATTATTATTTAGATATAAATAATGAAATATACATACTGTATATACAACAACAAAAATACAACTAATACTACTAATAATAAGAACAATAATAACAATTGTAATTTTATCATTATTAGTATGGTATTAGTAAGCAATAAGGTACTCGAGGCTGTGCTGTATCGTGAATAAGTCACAGCCGTGACTTATTCACGATACAGCACTAGCCTCGAGTACCTTATTGCTTTTATAAAACGGTTACCACACAATACAAATATTAAAGCCAAAAATATGTATCAGGGCAACTTCATGAAATAAACTTTCACTAAAAGCCTTCTTTCCGCCGGAAAAAATAGTCCCTGGCCATGAACAGCAAGAGAAGTTACATTATTATGCCATTAGATGGCGGCAAAGACTATCTTTATGAGTCTGTCAGTCTATAGTGAAGACTTTTAAACTGAAAAGACTGAATTGTTGTGAACACGGAACAACTGACAAATGCTTTGACTAGCGCTGTCAGTCATGGGAAAACCCATTAACTGTTAAAAGGACAAGATATTGCAGAGGACATTTAAACAGATGTTTTATTATGAACATAGGAATGACCTGAAGGAAAATGCTAAATCTGAATGCAGGTAATAAACTCACTTGATCTCATTCTCACAATAGTCTTCTACATAATACAGTAAGCTTCAATGAACAATATCAATTGAGAACATACAGTTTACGTTGCTAAGAGTGGTTGCTAAGGGTGTTGTGTTGTGATACACAGAACCATTGGGTGAAGCGGTCATAGCTGTGTTTTATCGTGAATAAAACAAAGCTAGTGACCAATCAGAATTAAGGACAGGAACTAAGGATGTTTTATAAATATTTATAATTAACTATTGAATAATATTTTTTTTTTATTTTTTAGAAATAATCTATTATATTATTAATTATTTAGTAATATAATAAAATAATATTTAAAATATTACTAATTTAGTAATATTTAAAAAATGCTAAGTAAAAAAATGAGATTTTTTATTCTGCTTGGTGTAAAAAACAAACTGTAGTGAACTGGGCACAAGCTAATTTGGCTAGCACCTTCTTACATGCCTTTCAGCAAGTCAGTTAAAGAGTACTGGGCAAACCTTATGATACTTAATTAATATTCATTAACCAAACTGATAAGCTTTGTAATAATGTCCCTTTACTTTGTCAGATTGTTCCTGTGCCCTGCTTTTTGGCACTTTAGTGAGTGATTCGAGAAATTAGTTTGTGGAAATCACATCTGTCGTGACTTAGAGACAACACATAAGAAATTCTGACACGTAAATAGATGCAAACATGTCTTAAATTCTGAGAGCTAAATGACTTAATAATTTTTTTCATTAATTATTTATAGTCTTCAACTAGGTCAGAGAGTTGCAAAGAGTCACATCTCCCAGAACACCCATGTATCTTGTTGCTCTGTGTGTGTGTGTGCGCGCGCACATGTGCGTTTGTCCTTCAGTAACCTGCCGTAACCGGCAAGGAGACATTTCTCTAAATGGTCGTGCAGAAGGAGAGGACATGTGTGGGGTTAGGGACACGGGGATAGGGCTCGCCAGACCAGACTCCTGGATCCCTAGAGGACCTGCATTCCCGCCTCTCTGCTTGGCATTTCTAGGTCACTTTGGATGCAGAAACAGTCCGATGCCAGTGGGAAAGACATCTATATAAAGCCGGTACACCTCATCTGCTCTACACCAGAGCACAGGACATGAGCATGACAGCCACATGTATTAAAAGTTTAATGATACTTGCCAAGCAGGACACATTGTGGCAGTCGTGTGTGTGTGTGTGTGTGTGTGTGTGCGCGTATTGGACGAAAACGACTTGGATGAATTATTACTCCTTTCATCTTTTGTATAAAAATTACATTTGAGCATTCACTTTCATAATCAGATCATGACTTCTGGTATTGTGCCAAGGGCTTGGGCAAACCCTGTAAAAGCACTCCACACGTGACAACGGAGTCTGTGCATACATGCACGAGAGGGAGAAACGAAATGTAATCAATTTAGAAACTGTAACTAGTTTTCAAATTCTGATGATTGCTTAAACGTAATAACATCTTGCTCTGTTATTGAATCTTGTTCTTGCTCTTGCTATAAAGGCAAATTATTACTCTGAGGCGGCACATCACCTCCTCCGAAACCCCCCTAAAACCATGAACTCAATCAATGTACATTATTTCATGCACTCCATTACTGAGCTGCTAGACTCGCACATGGCTTTTCACAACCAAAGAAAAAAAACCCACAAACTAAAATTAAGAATTTTTTTGGAAAGAAGTCTCTTATGCTAACCGTGCATTTCTTAGATAAAAAATAAATAAATAAATACAGTAAAAACAGAAATATTCTGAAATATTTTTACAATTTAAAATAACTGTTTTCTATTTTAATATATTTTAAAATGTAATTCATACATATGATGGCAAAACTGAATATTTATCAGCCATTCCTCCAGTCTTCAGTGCGTATTGATCAATTTAATGCAGACTTGTTGCATAAAAGTATTAATTAAAAAAAAAAATTAGTAGGTAGTATATATAAATAATATTGTATACAAGTAAAAATAAGTAAAAGTTTTTTTTTTTTTTTTTTTTTAAGAAATTAATACTTTTATTTGGTGAGGATGCATTAAATTGACTGAAATTGACAGTAAAGACATTTATAATATTAAAAAATTCTATTTTGAATTTTCTACTCATTAAAGAATTCTGAAATTAATCACATTTCTACAAAAATATAAAAAATAATAATAAAACAATTAATAAAATTCAGCTTTGACATAACAGAAATACATTACATTTTAATATATATTCGACTAAAAAAAAAGTAATAATATTTAACAATATTAATGTTTGTAGAGTATTTAAAAAAATGCAGCCTTGGTGAGCATAAGACTTTATTAAACATTAAAAAATCTAGCCAACTCCAAACTTTTGAATGGTAGTGTACCTTATAAATAATACAATTTAAATATAAATAATAAATATATATAAATATAAAATACAAAGATAACATTTATAATGTATAAAGTTCGACAAAAGTCTGTTAAGTGGTTCAGGCAAAAATAATTGCAGAAAACAGACAACTGACACAGACAAATGATATTCAGAAATAATATTTGATATAAATAATTTGTGCTTGCCTGGTTAATAGGAGGAGATAGTGAGTGTCCGGCAGGGGCCAGTTTAACAGTGGTCTCCCAGATATACTTGCCCGCGCTGTCTCTGGCTGTCACCATGAACTGAATCGGTTCGGTTAGATTTGTCACATCTTGCTTTGCGTAAAGAGAGCCATCCGGCCGAACGCTGAACTTTGGGTCACTGCTCTCAAAAGAAACCTCTATTTGCTGACAGGTCTCGAACTCCACTGCAGGGAAAGAGAGAAAGAGAGGGTAGAGGGTAAGAGAAACATAAAATAACAAAAAAACTATCATTGCTGACAGACGCAAAAATTGTTCAAAGCGATCTTATTTTCAGCCAACATGTTTCATTGCTCTTGCCTACACATTTGTCATTGTCTATCTCCCCTACTATGCTAGACTGTTTATTAAATGAAACATCATGGCTATATACAATAAAAACATGCATTACAGTTAAGGTGAACAGGGCATTACTGATTCAATACTTCATTCAACCACATATAATTGCAATAAATTAATAAAATGAATTATAAATGATGGGTTATAGCTGAATCTTATAATATAAGCAATGTACTGTGTAATATATAATAGGAACACAGGTCTAACGTGCATATATATATATATATATATATATATAAATTGAGCTTCTCTTAGTAACAGACTCCGCTGACAACTGAAGAGTTAAAATTCAGTTTCTCTTGAAATGTAAAAAGGTAGCAAACAGAATGAGTGAGTCATATGCTTTCGTTCACTTTGGTTGTTTGAAAATGGTTCTGGTCAACAACAGCAGATGGTCCGTTCAGCTACACCTGAGGGAAAGTTCCACAGCTTCAGCTCTACTTAAAGTGAGCGAGAGATAGAGAGAGAGCCATGTGCCACGTCTAGATTAATCACAGTTTAAATATTAGAGCTCTCTTTCACATACACCAGAAATTCAGTCCTAGTAGACCATCTATACTCTAAGTATATGGGAGACCAGGGCTAGTTTTTACAATTTGTACTCCTGTGAATATTTGTCAGGTTAAGATCTTTTTTTTTGAAAGGCAATTTCTGTAAAGAACACTGATCTATATAAATGACTGTCTTGCTCACTGCGTTCTAAACTGCCAGTAGGCGGTGAAGCCACCGGAAGTGTTACTATTCCCGGAAGTATATCTTACTATTCCCTACTGCACTGGGGAACTGTCAGTTATTATAAAAATAATTTTTACAAACTTTTAAATAATAGTTTAAAAAGTAAAAACTTAGCAAGTTCTAATGTTATTTTAGGAATTTATAATTTAACAATAAACATCTAAATCTTTTTGAGGAAATAAACCCTTCAAATCTGCCTATTCAGTTTAAATTGTGTTTTATTGACGTTTTCTCCATATCAGGATGTTTCCACATAACGCTTTCAGCTCTGTGATTGGTGGTCTAGCTGTGAGATTACAGAGATCCAAGCCATAGCAAGTCAATGAAAAACAATTTCAATTGACAGGAAAATTGATCAATCATATCATCCCTTTTAATGTGTGGGGCTTGTTATCAGTAGGTTTTTGACGCGTTCCTCCCACTGTGGGGAACTCGATCGGAAAAAACAACAACAAAAACAGCTAGCACTATTCGCTATTGAAACCGCAAGCAACATTGATGATGAGGATATTTTTGAGATATTAAGAATTTTAAATATTAAGCATGAACATATTAAGCATGAAATATATCTGGGATTATTAGCAGAAATTGATTTGAATATACATTAAATATTACAATACATAAAATTCCCTATTACTAAATTGTGCTATATTATATTAGGCTTCATGTCTATAAATCCATACGCAGTCAGTGTAGAGCTTAGATTCTCTGCCCGAGCCCGAGCCCGGACTCGGCCCGGCCCGACCCGTCATGCGCAGCGTCTCGTCCACTCGCAGTCTCGCACGCGTGACGCATCACACCTGTTGTGCGTGTTGTACTATTCAGTAGCTTAAAGCCTCGTTTAAAGCCTCGTTTACACTACACGCGTGCGGCGCGTTACGGCTGCGACGCGGCTACCGGAGCTGATACGCGGCCACTCTAGTCAATGCTCGTGTTTACACCAGCCGCGCCGCGGTGCGTTTGAGAAGCGTCCCAGAAGCGGCTCACCGCGCCGCTTCGCTAAAGATATTTTTGACGGACGCCGCGTCCAAGACACGCAGCTGAAATACAAAATAAAGTCAAAATAATCACCCTGAGTAAACTCCCGCTCATATTTCACATTAATACGATGCCAGAAACTGACGACAAGAGATTCGAACTTGAAATTTCTTGTTTTTTGTTGTGTTTTAACTTCATCTGTATGGCTACAGCAAAATAAAGTATGGCATAGCAATAAACACAATCAAACCGGACAAAATATAACCATTTAGCCATTAAAAACATGAAAAAATTAACGAAAACAATGTTTGCCAGGCAAATCTAGTGGTCTCGCGAATCCAGCCGCTTCGCTTCTGAAATGCTTCTGGTGTGAGTTGACACCCCTCAGAAGACGGAACAAAACCTTGTCGGAGCCGAAACGAGGCTTAAGTACAACATGGAGCTTGAAGAACCAAAGAAAAAAATAAAACAGGAGAATTAACTTTGAGCAAGTCTGGAGGAAAATCGGAGGTATGGAAACATTTTAAACTAGTTTTAATAAACAAACAACGCAGTTTACATGCTTCTTCCTTGTCGTATTATTCATTAAGATAATAATTAATAAATGCACGCACAATTATGAACTTGATAAATGTTACAGATATGTTTTACTATGCACAAACAAATGCTTTTCAACTTACATATGCAAAATTCTGAATTAAATGAATGTGCTGCAATTTGTACAAAAAGAGAGTCTAGCTATAGCCTACGTGTTTTAGCCATTAAATAAGCACATTTAGTTTCAAGTTTGTTAAGTTTTGTTTTGAAGAAAGATTTTCTTTAAAGTGAATTTCGTTTAGTATTAATTGTATCTTAATTTTAATACATTTTTCATCATCCAATTACCTGGATTTAATACATAAAAAGCAATATAGCAGACAATATAATATTGATATGGAGGCGCCGGCGCGCCACGGACACACTTACACCATTTGAAACTCGTAACACACGCTGTCACCGAATTTACAAATGCACATCTTGCTTGTTGCTCACACACATATTATGTTAAAATAACAATAGGTTGAAGTAACATTATTAATAATAATTAATCTTTAAGAATATTTGATTGAATGCTGAATGTTGAGCTTGTTCAATTTAATAAAATTAAAACTTTATTATAATTAAAATAATTTAATATTTAATATTGAGTGGCCAATTTTTGCTCATTTATTAATAGTATTTATATAATTTATATAACTGCGCAGCTCCCCCCTGTAGCCTATGATCTAGCACAGCAGCACCTGCGTTAAAAAAAATAAAATAATCTGGCGCCGCCCCTAGTTATAACGGCCCACATATTAAAAATGGTCGGGTTTAAATCGGGTTCGGGCTCATAATTACAGTGGACGTGTCGGGCCGGGCCGGGCTCGGACACAACGTGCTCGGGCTCGGGTAGGGTCGGGCTTGATTTGTTGGGCCCGATCTAAGCTCTAAGTCAGTGTTCATTTCTCTGAATAAGTTGTGAAGTGTGTATATTATTTCCTGATGTCCTTTTGTTGACCAACATCCACTTCAGACTCTTGGAGATCTTTGAAACCATAAAAAAAGAAACAGGTAAGCTTAAATTCTATGGCTTTTTATACTAGCATGACAGTTTGCATATAAATTAAGTGTTATTTGTATATATTGTTGAACTAATTATTAATTTAACCAACATTTATCTTTACAGCTTCAAAATACATGCTGTTAACGCTGTTGAATCATTTACAGTTACTGTATGAATATCCAAAATCCTTGTCTTTGTGGGGACACCATGAGGAAAACATCTGAAATCATACAGAATGATGTTTTTTGAAAATGTAAAAATGCAGAAAGTTATGTGTGATGGGTAGGTTTTGGGGTAGGGTTATAGAAAATACACTTTGTACAGTATAAAAATCATGTCAATGGAAAGTCCCCATAAAACATGAAAACACTACATTGCTTCGTCTGTTGATGGCATAGCCTTGTTGAAGTGAGAGGCCTGTTTGAAGTTGAAACCCTTGTCAGGTTGCTTTTAGTCATCACAGTTTCAAGAGCTGAGGCTGAAAGAAGTTTCAGTGCTCTTAAGAGACTGAAAACATGGCTCAGAAAAACAATGGCACAAGTGAGACTGAACAGTATTGCTGTGTGCCATGCTCACCAGGACAAACTGGACAATACTGATGTGAAACAAATATGCCAACAGTTCATTTCTGTTAATGACAGATGCAGACATGTTTGGCTTCTTCAAACAGTAAGGAACATACGGTGGCCCAGTAGTGCACAAAACAAAAAAGCAAACATAAGTTCACAACACAATGAAATAAAGCCACAACACTATGGAAACAAGCCACAACACAAATAAATCGAGCCACAACACAACGGAAATGCTCCCGACCACTAGGGGGCTCGCAGAGTTCGTTAAAGTTAGTTTCTTTGCCAATGTTCTATAGAGTCAACAGTCTTGCAAAGATATCAATACCATGATTACTTTTAAGTATGTAAACATTGTATATCGACATGAAATGTTAATTCAAAATCACCTGCGTGCACAATAGCTTCATATTCATACCTGTGAATGATTTGACGTGCTACCACGGCGCATGATGAAGGGAACATACACCAATTCCACCAAGTGGTTAAAACGAATAATTTGTATTCATTACAATGACTTTGATTTAACATTTAAAAACAGACATGTTCAAATTCTATAGCTTGTTAGTTCCTGTTGCTAAGACTGACTTACTACAGGTGACATTTTGTCAATACCTTTCTTCATGTACTTACAATAAACAATTATTTTCTGGAAAAAATTACAGTAATTCACCCAAAAAAAAAAAAAAAAAAAAAAATTATATATATATATATATATATATATATATATATATATATATATATATATATATATATATATATATATATATATATATATATATACAGCTATGGAAAAAATTAAGAGACCACTCCAAGTTCAGAAATCAATGTTAAGTGGTCTCTTAATTTTTTCCATAGCTGTATATATATAATGTATGTAGTAGTAGGTTGTAGTAGTGACCAGACTGACTTACTACAGGTGAAATTGTGCCAATATCTCCTTTTATGTAGAGTACACAATTTGTTTTTATTTTATTTTTATTTTTTTTATTATTACTGTAATTCACTTCTTATGCATTACAGGGGGTTATATAAGGGTTTTTTCACGTCCCAAAGCTTGCAGTAGTTTCCTTTTGGTAAGACTGACTTACTACATGTGAAATTATACCTGCCTGTACTGTATGTATTGTCAAAATCTCACCTGTAGTAAGTCAGGCTTACCAATAGAAACCTACTACAAGCTTTAGAATTTGAACATGTCTGTTATAAAATGTTAAAAGTAATTTTAATGAATACAAATGATACGTTTTAACCACTTGGTGGAACTGACAGACGTTCCCTTCATCTTGCGCTGTGGTAGCGCATTAAATTATTCACATATGAAGCTATTGTGCACGTAGGTGATTTTGAATTAATACTGTATTTCATGTCGACATACAGTGGTTACATACTAGTGTTGTCAAAAGTACCGACTTCGGTACCTAGTCGGTACTGAAATTTTAAAAACGTGACGCTTTGAATGCTGTTGAGTGGATTCGTAAACATCTCTGATTGGCCGTTGTTTTCACGGCTCATCGGATATGTCTGTGATAGGCTTCAATGATCAACGCTGTAAAAACGTTGTAAATAGTCATCAATTAATCTCTTCACTAAGCGCTTACACAGATACACACGGGAGCGTTTGAAAGCAGGCGTCTATCGCGGATCGGTCCACTGTTAAGACGCCTGCTTTCAATCGCTCGCGCTCCCACTTTCAAAACGCTTTCAAATTCAAACATGTCCGTGTGCTTTCAATCGCTCCCACGCGTTGATCATTGTAGCCAATCACAGGCATATCCGATGAGCGTGTCAACACAATGGCCAATCAGAGATGTTTATGAATCCGCTCAACAGAGCTCAAAGCGTCACGTTTTTAAAATTTCAGTACCGATAGGTACCGAAGTCGGTACTTTTGACAACACTATTACATACTATTAAAATTAATCGTGGTATTGATATCACTGCTTACTTACGGAGTCCCGCACATGACATGCAAGAAACAAAAATGAAATCGTGCGCACGATTTACTATTTCGTTCCATCAATTTAATAAATCGTGCACACGATTTACCAATTCATTCCCTTGATTTACTAAATCGTGTGCACAATTTACTAAAACGTGCACACGATTTACTATTTTGTTCCCTCGATTTATAAATCATGTGCATGATTTATAAATCAAGGGAACAAAATAGTAAATCGTGGGAACGGATTAGTAAATCATGTGCACGATTTAGTAAATTGAGGGAACGAATTAGTAAATCATGCGCACGATTTAGCCTACTATTTTTTCCTGCATGTCATGTCCGGGGCTCCTTACTGACTCTATAGAACATTGGCAAAGAAAACTATCTTTACCAAGCTCTGTGAGCCCCCTAGTGGTCGGGAGCATTTTCGTTGTGTTGTGGCTCGATTTCGTTGTGTTGTGGCTTTATTCTGTTGCGTTGTGAACTTATGTTTGCTATTTAAAGTTAAAAACCTTAATAATTTATCATATTAATTTCCTGAATTCTCAGCTTCTGTGGATGTCCCCACCGATTTCAAAATCAAACATACGCCCTTGTATTCGCTACTGTAATGAAGATGGACGTAACTTTTAATAATAAATAAATAAATAAATAAAACATTATACTGAAATTTGATTTAAGGACAGAATTCTAAAAAACTATTTCAGTTTAAGAGCTATGTTTAAGAGATGTTTGAAACCAACATATGAAACCACTAGAGAAAGTGCACAATTTTACAGCCACAGAGATACAGCCCTTGTGACAACTAGCCCCAGTCTCCCCTCTGCATTAAAGACACTTCAGTTGCATATTGTTCAGAATCATAGCCTTCACAGACTACCAGAGGGTCAAAGCATTCCAAACAGATTTGAGTGCCGCTTCTCTCATCTCTTTCATCCCTCAGGATCGAAAAGAAAGAAAGATGGAACTAAAATCACTTCCTACTGATTTTATCTCTTTTCCACAATCCTGCTGATAACAAGACAAATTGATTTCATAAATCACTGTGGGACCAAGTCACTTGTTAAGAGTGCTGGGCGAAAAATGTTTAAAGAAGAAGAAAAAAAAATCCGCCATGAAATATCTTGCACGACAAGCTTTTTATCAAGCCATCTATCCAATTTACCACATGGTTTCCTGCCAGAAGATGCACCAAAACAACAGGCTAATAAAGCATAGAATCCATTTCACCAATTGTGCCATGGCTCGCTCGATGCTCCGGAGTTTTGTCTGGTGAATAATTGCAAATGGGAGGGGAAGAGGCCCTTATGCAGTTTTCAGAATGAGCACTAAACCACTGACACATGAAAAACACGCTGCCTACTTTAACATGCGCTGCTCAAAACAGAAAAACAAAGTGAATCATACAGAAATATCATAACTTTTTACTCTGTTAGTTCTCCTGTCTGGAACATTTAAATCAAGAATCAGAGCGATTTCGCTATTTGGCAAATGTCACAAATGGCCTGAATATACTAATTGCATCCTGTTGTTGATGGAAAAATTGTTAATTTATTTTTCCCCTTCCTTACTAAGCATCAACAAAAACATCTGCTAGCAGGGACAGATTAAAAAAACACACTCATAATAAAAAAGAGAGATGGATGTTTCTGTGAAGCAACAACAGCAGTAAATGTTTTTGTAAATTAGGCTAATTTGCTTTAATGGAATGAGCTAATTATTGTCATTGAAGGCTTTTTATCACTTCACAACTGACATACAGAGTAAACCTGTGGATCAGGGGACAGAGGCTAAACTTTGGGTGTTTGCATAAGAAAAACATTGGATTCACAAGAGTTGGCCAACATGATATTGTTGTGTTATGGGATGGGATGTTGGCATGGGAACACAAGAATGCTCATCCTCAAAGTGTTATATATATTCAAACTGAACAAGCCTGAAGAGAATGCCTAACCAAAATCCTCTTACTCTATCTGTATTGGTCTATCTCTTGTTTTCATATTGACAAACAGGTTTGTACAGAAATCCACCCACTAGTCTCAGACTCATTCCATTTACTGATCCTCTCATGCATATTGACCGACGGGCTAACATTATACAGATAAGACAACTAGATCACACATATGTTTATACCATAGACTGTAAAAAAATATGGACGTAGTGTCTGTGACGTCACCCATAGAGTTCTGAACAGCATTTTTGATGCGAAAATGAGGCCGCTGCCATCTTAGCTGCGCGTCACCGCACGTCACTCCCGGATAACTGAAAATGGGCAAAGTGGCGGGACGTAATTGGAGCCTATGCGACTTGTTGCTGAAACCATGCCCACCAAGCATATCTATCTTAGATAATATCGAAAATATTAATAAAGATAACAATATCATTAGAAAGTACTAAAGGTTACTGTTAGTGTACAGTGTTTTTTAAGATAACGTTATAGATGCTCTAACACCAGTAGGCTAATTAATTTGTGTGGGGTGTGCAAATAACACAAAAAATCAACTGGGAATTCATACCTTTAATGAAATAGAGATTGCGAGATGAATCCAATCCGTTGCACTTGAGTAAAATGTCCATTTCAAAACATAAAAAAAACTACTTTTTGTTCATGAAAGCGTTAAATCCATGAAATCTTTATATATTATCCATTGTTTGCATTACATATCTTCGGAATGATTTGCTCTCCATCATCGTTCTTCAAGAAAGGATGCAATCTGAGCATCGTTTATAATGTAAAACTCTATACGTACATATATAGGTACCAGATATCTCTATAACTCTCAAATGTTCTCTCAAACTAATGAGCATGTGTCCAAAGTATAATTTTTCAAAATAGTGCAGCAGTTTTAGTTATATCCAAGCAGTGCTGTCGGAGTTGTATCTCCTCCTGGTATTGTCATTGTAGTAAATCTCAGGAACAGAACTTTTAGCCAATGCCACAACGATCCAACAACGTGTTTTCCCTTATGCGAGCACATGTACACAGACTGACATCTGTCTCGAGTATGCAGCAAGACATATATTGTATAAAATAATCCAGAAAAAAGGCACAAATACAGCTGAGATGCCAAATTCAGCAACTGAAATTAGCTGCTGAGGTAACATGACGGCTCACAGACAGCAGCGGCAATCCACCTGTCACTCAAGTGACCACGCCCTTAATTACGCAGAACTTTAAGGCTTAAAGCTGCGTTCACGTCACCTCGTATTTACCGGTATCTTGAAATGACAACACGTGACGTTATATTCGGAGCTGTTCACGTCCTTTGACTGGGAATTAAGCGTTTCCATGGCACCACTATCAACACCTAAATGAATCTACAGCGGCCACATGGTACATGTGGGAGCTTTCAGAAAACTCCCAGCTTACAAGCTGTAATTACGATCTCTACGAGGACGTGAACGCTTTTTACAAGCTAGAATCTCGTAACTACAGGAATTACGAGGCCGCGTGAACACACCTTAATATAATTTAAATGGATGAGTTACTGTTTTAACATTATGGTCAATGAGATTCTGCTCTCTTTTGGAGCCTGTCCCTAGCGGCCAGTCGATGAATCGCAGTTTAAGTTACTTCTGTGTTGGCTTCATGAGAGACTGGGGGAGGTTGTCGCTTGGTTTATACTGGTCTTTTCAATGTGTACAGTATGTTGACAGCATTTAGATACAGATCACATTTTGGCTACATTCACACGCCTTAATGTTTGCTCAGATCTGATTTTTTTTTTTTTTTTTTTTTTTGTAGCTGTTCACATTTTTTGTTTTAAATGTGGCCAATATCAGATTTCCAGTGTGAACAGATCAGGGTTCTGAACTGACCTGCATGTGTAAAAGAAAGATACAAACAGGGTTGCCAGGTTTCTTTTTTTTTTCTTTTTTTCTTTTTTTTACCACAAAATCCACTCAATTGCTTCTCAAAACTAGTCCAAAACTAGCCCAATCACGTTCTGTGGGGTATCCTCATACAAATCGAGTTCCGGGGGTTAAATATCGTGTTAGTGCAGTCGCTCTGTTGTCATGGGGAAAATAGATATGAGTCCAATGTGGGCAAAAAACAAAAAACAAAAAAACAGATTTTGGCCACATTTACCTGCAGTGTGAATGTATCTTTAATGGCAAGTGTAAACAGGACCTAGTAGTAAGTAAACTATCCAACAAGTAAATTCCACTTTGTTGTAGTACCAGTCTGTGAAATGAACTGTACCTTCTACCTTCAGATAATCTAGAAAAAAAAAAAAAAAAATCCAACAAGACGTAAATATTGAAGTAACTTACATTTTAGACACAATATTGACTGTTTGTCTCTGCCAACAAAAACAGCTCCAAATATAGCTGAATCAAACACTGCACAACTCCGAGCAACATATAATAGTGACACACAGTAGTATGTTTTGTCCCACAAATCAGCGTTTTTGAACAAATCCATTGAACGGATGATTTATGAAGACTTGGTTCATTGAATTAGCTATTTTGACTGTATGGTTAAATGAATGATTCAATGACTCACTGAATCATTCATTCAATATGTAGCTTGTTTCGTTTAGTAATCATTTTGATTGAATCATTTTTGACACTGAATGAATCAGCAATTTTTTGAACAAATTTAATGAATACGCTTGTTCAACTTCATGCAGTGCTGTGCAGACAGATCGGGAATTTTGTCCAACTTGAGACAGCGCCGACATCATGTGACTGTAACGTATGGCATAAAAGTACCACGAGAGTGATTCGGGAGCAGTCGGCTGAGTCAGCCAGTGCAGCTTCTCAAGAGTGGCTGCATGAACTCTGATGACGACACAGCTGTTCCATAATTGGCCAGATGCACCACATGACAACGATCATGTGTGTTTTGTGTACAAACAGACGCTGTAAGCAGTACATAAAGCACTGAATGAAAATGTCTCTGAAACATCTGTGTATTTAACAAATTTTGCATTTATTTCACTTCAGCTGTGATAAAGTATAAAAACGCAGTGCGAGCGTTACTGTAGAAAGCAGAAAGTGTCCATCTTCACGTCTCCGTTTTCAGCTCCTCCCCAACTGCAAGCGGCAACTCTCGACAATCGGTTGCATCCAGCCGCAGCCGATGTCACTTGCCGCCACCTACTGGCGTAACAGTGTAACCAGCAGGAAGAGTCACTGAAAAAAACCCTCCATTAACACACAGGCTGACAGGCTGTTGATATTTGCCTTCTGTTATACTGTGGCAAGTTTGATCCAATAAAACAGATCTTTTCTGTCCATGTAGGAGGTTCTTGGAATAGCAATTCAAAACAAGCCGAAATGTGGCCATGTGAAGTACAAAAATCCAGTATTATATACAATTACAATTTTTAATTCAAGTCACAAGCTTTAACCACAGCACACATAAATAAAAACAACAACAGCAAAAATCAATTATCGATTGACGTTTCAGACTGCACACGGCAGCTTTATTGAAACTGCAATTCAGATTTTGGAATGTCTAGGTCTAATGTGTAAGAAAAGATGTGGGAGAGATATTGACCAAGTAAGAAAAAGAAAAGAACTAGATGATCGTGTCTGTGTGTGAATGTGTATGGGGGAATATAAGAACCACAGTGTACAAGCAACACAGTAGGACTATGTCAGTAATGTGCCAAGTTAGTAATATGCTTTAAAGGGTTAGTTTACCCAAAAATGAAAATTCTGTCATTTATTACTTACCCTCATGCCGTTCCAAACCCGTAAGATCTTCAGAACACAAATCAAGATATTTTAGTTGAAATCCGATGGCTCCGTGAGGCCTCCATAGGGAGCAATGGCATGATGGCCGATTAGTGATTAGTGATGGCCGATTTCAAAACAATGCTTCAGGAAGATTCGGAGCACAAATGAATCAGTGTATCAAATCTGCTGTTCGGAGTGCTAAAGTCATGTGATTTCAGCCGTTGGCAGTTAGACACTAGCCTGACTACGTCAGACTTCCTACTTCCGCTCAATTTCATTTAGCTTCTGTACTCAGTCTGATACAGCGTCAGAGCTTTCTGTTTGCCACCGGTCTGAAAACAGCCGGGCCAATCAACGAACAGAGGGCGGGCTGAGAGCCATGACGTAGATGCTAAGCGCCGAGTTTTACATTGTAGGTTAGAGAAATCGAAAACCGAAGCGAGACACGGGATGTAATTCGCTCTGTTATGGAGAACATTCAACTCTTTTTCAAACGGTATTTCGCTCGCATCATCATGTGTTCATATCTGTGTCTGTGAAGTGGCTTGCACTTGACCACGGGCGATGCAAGTATGCGCCGAACGCGTCTTTCCGCTCATGGAGTTTCTTTGAAAGGCTCGCGGGAAAGGAAGTCAATAAATTGCAATGGACATCGGGAGAAATGGGAACACGGGGGCACCGCGACGCAACCGCAAAGGGTAGGCTACTTTAACTTTCACGATAAAAATGCACGCCACTGATAAGCCTTGTAAATGCAGTATTACAGTACACATACCAATTAAACGCGCAGGTCTCCTCTCGTGCGTCCTCCTCACTGGCTTTCAGATATCTGTTTTATAGATGCCATCAATGCTTTTACCTTTCTAGATGTATTTACCGAAATCAAAAAAGTCCATAAACTATAAATCCTCACGAAAACTTAATTCAAGTCAGCCCAGCTTGCGCGTCAACCTGAGAGATCAGCCTTCAAATTTCGTTTTGGCTTGATTGACATAACGTTTGGGCATGATCCTAAAACGTTTGCACTGATCGATGGTTTGGATGGTTCTCAGTTCGAGAGCGTATCATTGATTGTTTACGAACGAAAGCTCACAGAAACGTGAAAATGAAAATGGTCTCATTTGAAAAAATATCCTAAGCTAAAAGATGATGACAACGGTGCGCATGATAATCGTGTAAAAAATCCCTTATTTTTGGGATGGATTCCGGGAAATCTCCCTTATTTTCAGTGTTCAATGTTGACAGCTGTGTGTGTTTACAACAGGTTTATAGTGGAAGTTCAATCATAGATTTGAGTTCGATGCATGATGTCTGTGCTTCGAAGCTGCATAACATACGTCATAACTAAACGTATCTGATTGGCTTACGGGTAACCAATGATTTTAAACTTCAGACAAGCGCGACCTAGCGAGAGAGTAAACACTTCTCTATTATGCCATTCCAGACTCTGTCTACGAAGCAAAGAGAAGTAGCAGAGTCTGGTATTACCAGGCTAGTTAGACACGCGATCTGAATCATGATTCGATACACTGATTCATTTGTGCTCCGAATCTTCATGAAGCAGTGTTTTAAAATCGGCCATCACTAAATAAGTTGTTATTTTTTTTTTTTTTTTGGCACACCAAAAACATTCTCGTCACTTTATAATATTAATATTGAACCACATGAACCGATTTAAATATTTTTTTAGTACATTAATGGATCTTGAGAGAGGAAGTGTCCATTGCTCCCTATGGAGGCCTCATAGAGCTATCGGATTTCAACTAAAATATTTTAATTTGTGTTCCGAAGATTAACAAAGGTTTTACGGGTGTGGGACGGCATGAGGGTGAGTAATTAATGGCAGAATTTTCATTTTTGGGTGAACTAACCCTTTAAAGGTGAATTGTGTCATTTCTGCAGCGATGGATAGATGGAGGGAGGGAGGGAATGAGAAAAGGAGGACAGACAGACAGACAGATAGAATAATGATATAGAATGACAGACAGATAGATAGATAGAAGGAAAGATTTAGAAAAGGAGGAAAAGCATAGCCAGGAGCAACTGTATGATCCTGGGGATTAAGTTGCTGTAAGGTGTGTCCCGTCCATGTGCAGCCCCGAAGAGCTCATCTGCAGTACAGGTTAAGGCAGTTCAGGAAAGCCGCAGCATTTGATGTTCTCCACAGGCTCCCCTGAAGGTCATTCAGCCCTGCGCTCACAAACAGCCCAACATCACAAACTCAGGAGCTTTACAACATGCACTTTGCCTTATTGGGTAGTGTGTGGACACAGAGAGGAGCACAAGGGTCACCTGGAGCTCAAGATAAAGCCTTCTCACAACATTACATATCAACTGTAAGTGGAAAAACAACTCCTGCAATATGGATAGGATTATGAGGGAGATTTGTGGTTTTGACTTGATGTCTGTCCATCTGTCTGTCTGTCTGTCTGTCTGTCTGTCTGTCTATCTATCTATCTATCTATCTATCTATCTGTCTGTCTGTCTGTCTATCTATCTATCTATCTATCTATCTATCTATCTATCTATCTATCTATCTATCTATCTATCTATCTATCTATCTATCTATCTATCTATCTATCTATCCATATAAATCAAGTGTAGCGTTAGTTCTGGAAAGTCACGTTAGTCAAGCTCGCATCAGCTGACTCTCAGCTGACCCACGTCTACCTATAGGAATACGATGCCTATCACAGCATCCCTATATAAGGTCCATTCAGTACTATCAGCAGCTTTATTGTGTTGCTCGGGAGCTAATTACCCTCCTCCATCTCCAGCTCCGCCTCTCGTCCAGTCAGGACTTGGCCTCTGATATACCTCTTTGAATCAGACTAATTTTCTGGAATTATGTTGTTAAAAACATTAATGATATCTCAATACCTTTATGTTGGTTCTGTTCTATTTACCCTATAAGGGGGGTTATTGGTGCTAGGCTGCATGGATAGGCAGGGAGTTCTTGCCCAGAACAGAACCATCCCACTAGAGCTGCACGATTCTGGATAAAATGAGAATCACAATTTTTTTGGTTTCAAATAGAGGTCACGAGTCTCCCACAATTCTGAATATACAACCAAACAAAATAACATGTAATTTACTAGAGGTTGCTGACTCTAATTGCTGGAAAATGTTTCAATTAATTATTTAAAAAATGGTTTTAAATGAATTCAATGACTCATTAAGAAATACTTGTTTCATTGCTGGATGAATCAGTGTTTTTGAACAAATCTTTTGAATGAATGATTCAATGACAAATATAATTTTTAACATTCAGCTGTCGCCACCTAGTGGAATTAGATGTAACTGATACAACCGTTATTTGATGTGCCAAGTTCGTTTCAAAAGGTAGTGTGCTCTATTTTGAGCTCTATCGTAGACATTGATGTTTAAAAACTAACTTAAAACTTATATCTCAGTACTTCTGTGATAATGTGAATATTTGTAACCCAATGTAATATAATTAGTCTGGTGCAGCTTCACACATCCAACAAGTTGCATGGAATAAAAGCAGTTATTTTGGAACAAAACCAGCAACACTTGTGGTGTGGAGGGATCAGAAATAAACAAAAAAGTTTATTTCTGATCCCTCCACACCACAAGTGTTGCTGGTTTTGTTCCATATTATTTGTAACACAGAAATAACTAATGTGTGATTCAAAATGGCTCTCTTTGGCTCTGGCAGCACGAACACAGATTTGAACGTTCCGGCATGATTTTGTCAAAGGTTTAATAGACGCGGGAGAATTGTTGTCATTAATAAAGTAGGATCGTGTCGGTGCTTGAATCTAGATTGCGATCTTTTTACGATTAATCGTGCAGCTCTACATCCCACCAATCCAAACTGCATGCTAACTGTCAGTCATCTTTGACGATAGTGGCCCTAGAACTACAATTAGACCTAGAACTACTTTTACCATTCTTATTTACTGCTTTAAATCCCTTTTAATTCCTTTATTATTTAATAATAAATAATAAGACCTTCAAATGTCCCGTTTCAATTAGAAATATGCAAACACAATACAGGTTGACTGTCAATAACATCACATGTCATTGGTCACTATTAGGGTCAGTTTAGTTTTTTTGTTTTTTGGAAAAAAATACTTCTTGGAGATTTACATCTCAAGAGCATAATTTTGAACGGCATGAGGGTGAGTAAACAATGGTATTTTTATTTTATTTTTAGGTGAACTATCCCTTTAAAATGTTCCGCCTAAATTGTTGGCTACGGGAAAAAAAGGGTATTGTGTTAATGTCTTTGCAGGAATAAAAGATAGTCCTTCCCATTACCCCATGGCTGATCAGGTCCACCTGCCACACCACTGCAGGTAGTACTGGGAAAAAGGGGCATGACATTCACAACGACATCCACACACTCACAACTGAACAAATACACAGTGCAGATGTGTGCGTGTGCACACACACACACATCCACATGGCAAGGTCTTCAGGTCTGGTACCGGAGGGCTGCATTGTTCCGCTTGACTGACGGAGGAATAATGTACGGCGGCACAGAACTCTCTGTACGACCAGCAGACCCGCGCAACACAAAGACAGGGGGACAGTGAGGGCACCAAACTGTTACCCTCGCACACACGCACGAACCCAGACACACACGCACGCGGGTCCCCCCTGACCCAAACATTCTGTCACTTTTGACAATGGCTGTTATGCTTGATGAAGCGAAGTGGGTTATAACACTCCAAGACGATGCCGCTCTTCACCAACTTACACATAGCGGTGAAAATGTACTGCAAGAATGTGAGTTATATGACATTCACAGATGTGACTCATATTACATGTTGAGTAAACATTTTAATACATAGTTTTTGCGACGTTACCTTTGTGACATGTATTGATAGTTAGTTTGTGTCAGGAAAACAAGCTAAGACAGATGGTTTTAGCACTAATATTAAAAATTCCGGTGTAAGTAAGATTCTTTTTTTACTTTTTTTCAACAAGGATGCATTAAATTAATCAAAAGTGACAGTAAAGACATGCGTTATAACACTTTCGACACACTTCTAAACCTTGTAAGGGTGAAATTGTACTGCATGTGAGTAATATGACATTCTTGTCATATTGTGAGCTCAGGACATGTTGAGTAAACATTTTAATATGTCTTTTCGCAACTTCCTCTTTGGAATCACAAAATCTAACAAGTTGTAACATGTAATGATAGATGTGGAGTTTGTGGGGTAGTTTGTGTCAGGAAAACAAGCTATGGCAGAGAGATTGGACATGCTTCAAATCCTCCTCACAAAACCACACGACTGGACTGCTAATTAGTGTGAATGAACCAAAACACTTCTGTTTTTTCTTCTGCACACAGCACTTTTTGTGTGATGCTGCTAGGTGCCTGAGATACAAATACGGTGTAAAAAAACATCTACCTATCCTTTGTTATTTAATGTGCCTGTCTGAAAGAGCTCTCGAGAGCCATCTTTTACTCCTTAGCCTTGATCAGCAAGGTCTAGCAATGCCAAGGAGAACTTAATCAGCAGGTCTTGACACTTTATCCACAAATCAGAAGACAAAAACATTTAAGTGAGTTCACAACTACGAACTGAACCACTTGTTGTGAGCAATGCAGGCCAGTGGCCTGGAGTATGACAACTAATGCATGACTACAGTTGCTTCCATCCTTCAGGCACAAACTGTACCGTTCGTTCTCCTCTGGGCAGTTTTGCACAGAGAACAGCCATCCTCAGCTTCCCTTCTGCCATGTGGCAGTATTTTTTGAGAATACAGTTTAATTAGCCTAGTTTCTGGAGGTTTTAAATGTGCAGTGTTATTTTGAAGCAGCATAAACCTCGAAAGCACACGTGCAATTGCTTCAATAAGGGACACGGCACCACTTGATAACATATTAATGCATTATTACATTAAACTAATTATTATTACAAACTCAATCAAATGCTAACAGCATATATTCATTAAAATGATCCCGCTGTGTAAAAACAAGCCAATTCTGCACACCTTGAGCTACATTTCATCTACTAACATAAGTTGTTTATGAGCAATATGGTGCTTGAATGCTATATAATAATGAATAGCATATGGGATTTGGTGGTCTTCTGAAACTACACACACACTGTTTTTTATGTTTTAAAAAGAAGTCTCAAATGCTCACCAAGGCTGCATTTATTTGACCAAAAAATACAGTAAAATCACAAATCAGTGACATGGCGAAATATTACAATTTAAAATAGCTGTTTTCCATTTTAATATCTTTTAAAATGTCATTTATTCTTGTGATGGAAAAGCTCAGCAGCCATTACTTCAGTCTTCAATGTCAAATAACCCTTAGTAATCCTTCTCAATTGCCGATTTGGTGCTTTCTTTTTTTTTTCTTTTTTTCTTTTTTTGAAAGCTCAGGATTGTTTTATTTGAATTATAAATCTTTGTAAGCATGCAAATGTCTTTACTGTCACTTTTCACATCCTTGTTGAATAAAGTATTGATTATTTTGAACGGTAGTGTATATAAAGAATACTGTTTTTAAAATCTAATATATTTCCTACACTTCTTTAGGTTCTATGTTAATACTAATGCAATAGCTAACATATTATTTAATACAAAAATAAATACACTAATTAACAAATGAACAATTATATATATATATATATATATATATATATATATATATATATATATATATATATATATATATATATATATATATTTAAACAATTTATTTTGATTTAACACCACTGTATATATATATATATTTTTTTTTTTTTCTCATGATACTAACACATTGGCTAATGAATTTAACCTGTTTAATGTTTATTTTAACATTCTTTACTAAACCTAGTGGCATCACACTCTCACCATGTTTATTCTTTTTTAAATAACATTGAACACACGACAAACCACAGTAAAACAGTAAAAAGACTATCTTGTGGCAATTTTTGGGAGAAAATGGCCCTCAGGGGTAGAGAGTCCTTAAGGACACGGCCGTGTTTTCAGGCATCAAGTGTTGATCTGCTCCTAGAGACACTGCAGATCTCTTCTCCTTCTCTTATCTCAGAATTGGAAGCTCAAAGTATAGAAGGATGTAGTTTAGGCCCCAGGAATAAAGAGCGGACACGAGATAAAGAAGTTGTACGGAAGTTCGAGAAATGGAAACAATTAAAAGAGTGGGAAACGAACATCAGTCGGAGGTGTCAAAGTGATTAATACACCTCATCCGCATGAAACAAAGGCGTGTGTTTCTTACGAAAACATTAGTCACAGTGACATCCTATTGGGTGCGTTCTTTTGAATTGGTTCTTTTTAATAAACTGGCTGAACACATTTCACAGACTGGACTGAATTAAACCCAAGTTATCAGCTGAAACTGGATCATTTGAACTGATTGAAATGCTTGGACAGATTACAGTTAATCGCTCACTCAATTGATCATGTCCAACTTGAAATGAACCAAAAACCTTTGAATAGGCCGATCCCACATCACTTGAGCCATTAATTTAAAATTAGAGAAAAAAGGCTTTTGCTCATTTGCTAGGTTTATTTTATAGGTTATATAGGTGATTTTCACATTTGCATGTAGGTACTACAAGTGCAAAATAACATGTGGACGAATTAAGAAAAGCAACATACCTGTTATAAACCTATTTTTATTCTAAATGTTGGATAAAAACCATGCACAGACACAATGTAATTAGTGTGGCAGTAACAAATGGAGCAGGGAAACAATTTACACTAATTACAACAAAATTATCTCATTTACACAACATAAATGAAAACATGATAAACAGCACTATTTAACTAAATAACTATTAAGTAAAGAAACAGGTGGCTTCACAGGGACATCTAGGAATACTTTTGAAGGATGACTCAAATAGCTACATTTAAAAAAAAAAAAAAACGAATGATTGATACAAACTGTTTGAATGAATCGCCTTTAATTGTAGTCATGACCTGATTCAGGGGGTTTCAAACGGATTTCAAAAGGGGCCGCAAGCATGCACTAAAAATGTAAATAAATAAATAGTGATAAAAATTGACCAAAGCTAACTTAATTGCAGTTTCATTTTAAATACTAGTTGGAAATCATGACATTCATTATAGCGATGCACTGAAATCAAAATTCTTTGCTGAAAACGAAAACTATAGATGCACTTGGTTGAAAACCAAAACTGAAAATGACTTTTTAATAATTATTTCTTTCTTTTTGTATAACTGTATGTAACGAGGTTAGTAGATGGGGGCAGAAGGAGGCGGGAACCGGCGAACGTTGAACACAACTTTAATATAAAATAAACTAACAAAACGAAAGTAATGCCGGCAGACCCTCACGGACGTCTGCCGGCCACACAAACATAATAAAACATAAAATAAAGACCAGGCCTGGTCCTCTCTCGTCCTTCATTGTAGTCGCTCCTCCTTTTATGCCTCCGGAGCTCCTCCGTGAGGGACTCGAGGCCGGCACGCCTCGCAGGTGACGCTCATTATCACTCGCGTCACCGGCCTCGCGCCGTTCCATCACGGCTCTCGCCCGCCCTGCTCGTCACATACCCCCAACGCCCCTCGCAGGCCGGGGGGTACTCCCGCGACTGCGCTCACTCCCCCCCGGGGCCTGTCTCGGCGGCCGCAGCACCTGGGGGTAAGGACAGACGAGACGAGAGAAAGGAGACGGAAGCAAGGGGAGCGACAGGACGAGAGAGGGGAGAGAGGAAAAAGAGAGAAAAAAAAAATTCTTGGTCCGGTTCCCCGACACACTGCCGCTCGGTCCTCAGCCTGCCAAGAGGCTCTTTCTCGCGGTGCCATGCGGTGGCACTGGACGCTCGGTGGACGGCCCGATCCTCGGCCGCCAGGCAATGGCTCCTCCGACTGAGGGCAGCCGGCAGCGAGTCCCCCGTCCCCTGCTCCTCCCCTTCATGGCGGACGGCAGCAGGCTCCGGCCCACGGCAGACGGCGGCGACTACTCCGCTCCCTCCAGGTCCAGGACGGCAGCCACCCCACCTCGTCCCAGGAGCACGGCATCCGGGTCTCCGTCCCACCTTTCACTAGGTTCCAGTACCACCGCCTCGGGCAGCCTCTCGCGGTCTTCACTTCCACGCTGCCCGAACTCCGCAGCACCGCGATCCCCCTCAGCAGCGAGGGCTCTCCGACAGCATGTCCCTCCTTCCTCCCGGGTTTCGGCACCAATGTAACGAGGTTAGTAGATGGGGGAAGAAGGAGGCGGGAACCGGCGTACGTTGAACACAACTTTAATATAAAATAAACTAACAAAACGAAAGTAATGCCGGCAGACCCTCGCGGACGTCTGCCGGCCACACAAACATAATAAAACATAAAATAAAGACCAGGCCTGGTCCTCTCTCGTCCTTCATTGTAGTCGCTCCTCCTTTTATGCCTCCGGAGCTCCTCCGTGAGGGACTCGAGGCCGGCACGCCTCGCAGGTGTACGGTGTTCATATTAGGACTTCCTCACACCTCAGTCATACAACGAAAAGGCGTCATGCCTCAGACTAAAAGGCTTCAGTCATCGGACAAAACGGCATCGCGCCTCAGACTGAAAGGCTTCAGGTCTCAGGAAAAACAACGTCAGGTGTCAGGTCTCATACAATTAGGCATCGAACTAAACAGCCTCAGACCAAAAGGCTTCAGACGAAACGGCCTCAGACTAAAAGGCATCAAACTCAAAGGCATCAGACGAAACGGACTTAGAAAGAAGCGAATTGCCCCGCCTCAATGTGATGTCACGTGCACGCAGTTTTCAGTTAAATATTACACTGATTTGTATAAAACATATCCCACTGAGATTATTTTGTAAATTTGTATTATTCACTAGTTTTATTTGCATGTAGGCTATAAAAAGTTAGCAAAATAACACATTGCAACTAGCTTGCATTGCGAACACATACGAAAATTAACCATGGTTAAAAGTGTGTTAACTATGATTTTTTTTTTTTTGGATTGATAGGCTATTTGTATAACAATAATTTTACTACAAATACCTTAAACTATAGTATAGCAAAACCATGGTTAATTTGTGGTTACCATGGTTAACTACAATAACCATTTTGTTTTATTTGTAGTAAAACCATGGTTCATTTTTATAAGAGAGGTAAAAAAAATATATATTTTGAGCTATTTGAATGCGTAGTTATAAGTTAAGCTGCTTTGTGTACGTAGGTTACCAAGGAAACGGCTTTATTTCTGCTGTTCCAGCGGCACCTACTGTCAGAGAATCGATTAGGCAAGGCGATTTTATTTATTTAGCACATTTCATACACAATGGTAATTCAAAGTGCTTTACATAAAAAGGAAACAAATACATAAAAATAAAAATGGAATGCATAAAAGATTACAATAAAAACAGAATACCACTATCTGGTTGGAAGAGTCACATTTACATTTTCATTCAGCCCGTTGCTGTTTTTCTGCAGACCAATGTGAACATCGGCATGTTCTTTTCTGTTCTTTTCTTTTCTTATTCACATGAATACCATCAACAGATAGATTCTACATAATTAACATGCACACATACACACCTTAAATTAATTTGGGAATAGTAACAGTAAAGAAAAAGACAACTGAAGGACGACATATGATGGGATAAAAGCCAACAGAAAGTTAGGCTATACAAAAAAAAAAAGGAAAAAAAATGATGCCTTTTAGTCTGATGCCTTTTCGTCTGAAGCCTTTTGGTCTGAGGCTGTTTAGTTCGATGCCTAATTGTACGAGACCTGACACCTGACGTCGTTTTTCCTGAGACCTGAAGCCTTTAAGTCTGAGGCGCGATGCCGTTTTGTCCGATGATTGAAGCCTTTTAGTCTGAGGCATGACGCCTTTTCGTTGTATGACCGAGGTGTGAGGAAGTCCTAATATGAACACCGTACAGGTGACGCTCATTATCACTCGCGTCACCGGCCTCGCGCCGTTCCCTCACGGCTCTCGCCCGCCCTGCTCGTCACACTGTATTTCTATTAGTATTTTTAATTAAATTAAATAATTTAAATGAATCAAAATTTAAAAAAAGACAAGCCAATAAACTAAAATAAGCAGCAGCTATCTGCAATAGATGTTATTTACACTACAAAAAATAAATAAATAAATAAATAAAAAAATTATGCTGTTCACTTTATTTAAACAATTTATTTTGATTTAACACCACTGTATTAGGTAGTGCTCTGGGTAAAAATGGTATCACTTCTGGACTGCCAACACCAAATGTCACATCTATAAAGAAAAGTTATATTTAGTTTATGTAAAACACAGGACTAAACAGGAAGCATTATTTGAACGTCAATTTAAATGAAAACCTTTTATTTAAGTTAAACTAAAGCCATTCATTCAAATTAAATGAACACCATTTATTCTAGTTAGTTGTACGTGGTTGATTCTATAATTTGGTTTTACTTGTTTCGGTCACGTGGAACCAACCACTCTCTATGACTGAATCATGTTTAGTCAAAGAGCTATTTTTTTGAGTGTAAGTGTAAATAGCAATATATTCTATTAAGTGACAATAGCAGCATTTTCTTAGTGATATGCTATTTACACTAGGTGATAATAGCAACAGATTCTTTTTACACCATGTAAAAGTATCAGTTCTTTGCAATAAGTGTAAATTTCCACTTTTTAGAACATTATTTTCATTTTTATTGAAAATAAATGCCTTTCTGATGTGATGGGAAATGCAGAAGAGGGAGCTCAGCAAAAGGCGGATTCGAACCTGTGTTGATCGCGTTAAAAGCCAGGTCTGCGAGCCTTATGCCGCAGTCACACTAGACTTTGAACGTGCAAAATTTCATTGGATGCTGCAACGGTCGAGATATGACATCACGGTCTACAGCGTTTTTTTTTTATTAACAGAAATTCAACATATAACATATAGTAATACATTCAAAATGTAAAAATATACAACCTACTCGACTTTACTGCAAATATAACATTCTTTTAATTCGGCCAATCTTCTACTGGTCGCACGTCTTCACGTGATGTGAATTTGCAGGTCAGAGTTCACCAAACTTGAACTTTGGAATGCAGTGAATTGCAAAACTTTTCGCACAAGCTTGCGTTTCCGGTTTCTCGCTTTCGCATGCATATGACTGGAAGTCAATGGACGAAAAGTGTGCAATGTGTTTTTTTTTGTTTTTTTTAACTGGAGTGGCACAACCAGACATTGGTGGGCGGAGCTAGTGTAAATAGCGTTTGCCAACAAGAGATGCTATTTGCAATTAGTGTAAATAGACACTCAGTTAAAGGCAAGTCTGGTTATTTTATTCAAAGTCTATATTTACACATCCCTGGCAGTAACAATGTTCCTTAGAACAAACTAGAATACCTAGATAGTGTCCTTATCACTATCTTATTTGTGTGATGTGTTTTTGTTGGTGTCTCTCCAGGCATTTGTCCTGGCTTGTTTTAAGGACACCAGCCTTGAGGCTTTCTTGGGTGCTTATTTAAGTGTGGCGCAAGGACACCACAGAAGCCTGAAGCTACTGTAGTGTTGATCACCTCTCCAGAGGAACAAGATTACAGGTAAACAAGCAGAAGCAGAAACTGCTCTGTTCAGCCAGCCAGTTCACTTCAACATGCTGTTTGCATTCATACAAGCTGCCGAGTGTCACAGAGTTTGATATATATGTACATAGACAAGGCACTCATCCCTATTCATAGAACATAAGTACAAGCGTGATTATTCAGAAGACAAAAGCCAGTGAAAATGGAGGGCTGGGATGTTTGCGTTCTCTAATTCACAGTTCCCTTGTTGTGTTGAATAGTCTTAGGCACTCAGAATATTTCCCCAGAAGGCACATTTGATAAATAATAAAATACACAACACGCTTGTGTCAGGAAGGACTGACTGAAGTTTTGGGATGTTAGTAAGCTTTTAATTTGCGTTTCCCACTGCCTCGCTTTATCTCTCTTTAACACTTTATTTCTTTAGCATTTCTCTCTACTTTCTTGCCTTTTTTCTTGAAGGCAAGTAATCCCAACTCCCTAAATGGAACAGCAGTTTTAATTTGCTGCTATCATTTCTACCAGAGGTTTCTGGATGTTGTGTATAGCCATCCCTTTTTTTTTTTCTTTTTTTTTTTTTAAGTATTTATTTATTTTTATTTTTTGCACATTTATACAAATACATATAGATTTGAGAGAAGCATAAAAATCTTCAAAACCACCACCACCACCACCACCAAAAAAAAAAAAAAAAAGTTGAAAAATATGTATCTGCTGACTGGAGATTCGGTTTCAGAGTATAAAACACAAAAACACTCTGACAGCCTTCATCAAATAAACTGACTTTGTAACTTATGGATGCGCAAAACTACATATTTTCAAAGCTAGCCGGTTCATAGGCTGTCTGAGCGATCGGTCGACTTATCTGTCTGTATAATTGGGCCGGTTTCAGGTTCGCTGACCATGTTTCTTTGGGGGATTTTACATCATACACATGCTTAAATTTTAAAATGAGCATAATACACATTTTTTAGCTATTTTGATCTTCAAGCAGTTTCTTAAAAATGCAAAACTCACAGTGGGATGCTCAAAACAACATTGTGAGATGCGATGCAATGGCCAAAGATGTCCACTTTAGTGGTGGTGCTTTAAAGGGGAAGAATTCAAAAATGCTATACTTCAGGGTTTTACCATGCAAACTTTCAAACAGCTAAACCAAAGCACTATTTTTTACATCAAAGAGCACTTCTAAAAATATCAAAGTAAACAAATGTAAGAAAGAATCTAGATACACCAATAAACCTCACTAATAGGGCAGTGGTCTAACATCCATCGTGACCCATTTAATATACAACCATTTGATATAGTTATCTTTCTTTTTACAATTTTTCAGATTCTTGCTGTCACAAAAAAAATCTGTCAGACTGACTAATGCTGTCAATTGTTCATGCAATATTTCTTTTTACTCATAACTGTAAGATTTCTCATGTCCAGATGATTAAATCTCCCATCTGTCCCCGCTGTCACAGATTTACCAGCTCTGAACAGAAAACTGCCATTCAATACACATCTATAATTTTGTGGCAATTAAAAAGACTCCTTTCCAGAGCTGACAGGCAAAATTGGGTGCATGTTCAAAGAAAGTCAAAATACTATGGGAAGATTTCACTAAGAATGAATTGCACCAGCTCAAAGTATTTGCATAAACTGTCTGTGTAGTTTTAGCATCTGATTCTTTAAAGTGGGGTTTCCCAAACTGGGGTTCATGCATAAAAATGCTGTAGCACCAATTCATTCGTAAAAGCATTTTATTACAAAATTCAAAATTGATTATCGTTCGACTTAGTATGCCACACCAAATCTAAAGAGACCAGTCTTGTGAATTTTTGGCCAAACCATTCAGAAGTTAAAAGCAAAAACTCGCATCACTGCCATTCACAAATCCTCTCCCATGGCATCATGGGATAGTAAAGTGTCCATCATAGGCACACTTCAGAATCTCACCATAAGCAGTAGGTCATCTGGGTACTTTTTCCCTACTTTTTTTGAAAACTGTGAATTCGAACATACTTCTTTTGTCACATACTGTTGTTCGAATACTATATAGTAGGGAAGTATGCGATTTTGGATGCAGCCCATGTTTGGTCTGAATACGGTTAACCCTTAAATGCATGACTGTTTCGCCAATCATTCTTACATATTCGGGTCTTTATCGACCCGGATCAATATCTAACACGGAAGGATCTCTCCCTGTCGCAATAATATAAAAGTCCTCTGATATTAGAGTAACAATTACAGAAGAATAAAATAAAGCATATTTTGTTACCTTTTGGAGCTTGAAAGGGCTCCGTTTGAGCAGATGTTTATTTCCATCATCACTGTCCTCGTCAGAGCTCATTTCCCATATAAGCCCATTCGCGATCTCAAACGTATTCTCAAAACTATATAATTTTCAACATCTTCAAAATCAATATTTTGATCGCTAACAGTTACAATCCAGTAACAGTTACAGTCATATTTGATTGCGTTCAGTACTTGTTCTGCAGTAAATTACAGATCCATTTCATGTTTTTCTTATTATTATGAGTCGTCATTGAGTCGAGCATGAGTCGAGCATTGTGTATCAGACATTGCCACCTTGTGGAATAAAGGTGAATTGCACTTGTTCCATCATCTAAAATTCTATTATTGTTGTGCAGAAAAAAATGTATGTACACTCATACACACCTTGGGTCGTTTGCGACCCTATACAATTTTTACAAAAAAATGAATACAAAAATAGGCATTCTTTTATAATTTTATGATTTTTTTCTTGTTATATTCTTTATAATGAATGGATTGAGGAATACCAAGAAGGTTGATGTCTAACTTTAAAAAATGAACGAGGAGGAGGGTAGTGAATGGCGTCCCGGGTCACTAAAGACCCGAGGTATGCATTTAAGCGTTAAGACTTTTGGAGATATAGCCTCACGTCTACTTTGGCACGTGAGGCTATATCTATTTTTGTTGTTGTTATTGTTGGAATGGTCTGAAGATTCTAAGAAAATTCTAATTGGCAAGAATTTTTTTATGATGGAAAATTACATCAAATCAAAGGAAAAGAGGAACATTTTGTTTTTAGCTCTTACAGTTCAAAAGTTATTAGGATAAAGTTGGTGGCGCTAGGATTGTGGGTGGTTAGTAAATAAGAGGAAATAGAGGAAGTGGACATTTCGATCAAAGTAAAGATGTATATTTTCCTGAGAATTAATAAATGAATGTTGAATGACAAAAATAGTTTTCATGATTTGAAATGAGTATTATTTTCCAAGGAAATAGTTTTATAAGTCAAATATGATTTTGACTGGAATTATATTTGTTGTTGTTTATTTTTATTTATTTTGTTGTTTATCAATCCATCCATTCAGCAGTACCTATCCACCTCCTTCAGACAAGCTACTACAATCTGATCCAGTAATTCATCAAAGAGAAAATACTAGTGTGAAACGGTTTAATTATGTTGTCTTTTATTTTCAAAATATTCTGTCTAGCACCTTAAAAGAGACTGAGAAAATCAATACCTCCCTCACCAGACCTGCAACACTCTAACGGTCAATGACGCACCTTTCAGAAATGAATCCATATTTGTCTCCTGGAGATACCGTTTGAAGCGGCTGTGGCCTGTTCCAGAAATATCTGTTTATCTGAACATTACATTCATCTGAATGGTTCTGTTTCAACGGCTTCTTGCTGCTTTTGAACTCCACTTGTCTTTGACAAAAAGATGTTTTTTTTTTTTTTTTTTTTTTTTACAGCTAAAGCTAAAAATGACCAAAAAAGACTAATGAAAGATATTTCAAGGACATCTAATTTTCATCTTCTGAATGAGCTTTAAACTGATATTAAAAGCACAATAAACAAACAAAAATGAGCACATTTAGTTAAAATGAAATAATTTATTCAAAAATTATGTTTCCTGACCTATTTTTGAAAAGACTTCCAAAAGACGGTTTCGCCTGATCAAGACGACAGGTGACAACACAGCATGCAAAAATATAGTTTCCACCTGCGCTCTGCCTGCTAAAGCATGCTGAGTGCTGGAGACTGTAAGCTCAAAGAACGATATAAGACAGGAGTTTTGACCTTTCTGCGTCTAATTTACACATTCACATACACACATGCAAATACACACTCCCAAGGTTGCTCCCTCTGCAGGTTACTGTCAAAGCAATCTCTTCTTTTGCCATTTAGTGGCAGGTGGCCGTACTCTGGTCCACAGGGACACTCATTGTTTTCTCAAAGAGCAACGGTACAATAGGTGTGACAGGCCTCCACTGCCTGACTATCTCAGGCTTCTCCCCGTGCAACGACTGCTAAGAGTTTTTTTTTTCTTATCAGATTCTGATCTCAACACGGAACAAAACCCCTTAAAGGTCAAATGCTTGCGTCTTTGCGCCGCAGTATGTTTGCTTTCTTCTCTTTGTGATTTCCTGATTTCCTTTTTTTCATCCATTGATCATAAAGTTGACCTTCCAAAGGACATGCTCACTACAGGCCTTCCGGATCTCCAGTGACTTTTGAAACAGCCTTAGTCTTCTTGATTATATTTATTTATTTATTAAGGTGTGCAAGCAATGCGCCAGTGTGCTTTATTATTAGCGGGTCAGCTATTTTCAATCAATGATCAATTATTCAAACTATGTAAGGTAGTACAACTACAACTTTTCTTGAATCCAAAATGTTTTAATAATATTTTGTTACATATAAAGGTATTTTAAAGATTTTGAAGTGTCAAAAGGTCCTTTGGTTGAACTGTCCAAAGGCCAATACAGCCATTTCATTTGTGATTCAAATATCTTAAAATGTACTAATAATTTTTTTTTTTTTTTCTGGCATGATTTTATAACATCATACATTTAGAGTGCAAAATGGTATAAACATTATGTGTACAAGTCGTTGCTTTGTTATGAGAAAGAATGTCCGGAAAAAATAATTTCATTGATGTCATTTGAAGTATATAAAGGGACCATTTTGGATCAAGTCATGTAGTCAATATCATGTGACAGGATATGACATCATTTAGACACCTGCAAAGGACCACTTGGTCATGAAGCAAAGTAACTAACTCTCTTTTAATTATTTAAAAAAATCACTTTTTCACTTGCTCATATGCATGTCACGAAACATCAGGTCATTCAGTACAACCGCTATAAAACATGGAAAATTCTGTAATATTGTAAAAAACTTGTACTAAATATAAAATATTTGATTGTCCTTTTGTTTGCTAGCTTGCAGCCTGTTAGCACTGTTTGAAAATATCGTCATTTGGTATAACAATTAACACTTAATAAAACTTCAAAATGAATTATAATATATATATATATACACTTTTAAAACCCTTATTCGTCAATGACCACATACAATGAAAGACAATCCATAAAGGTAGCATGAACTACCAATCACCTGGTAAACTGTTAGTCTTCTAAAGTGAGACAATCACTTTGTATAATGAACAGATCAAAATGTAAGCCCTCAAATCATATCTCAACTTGCACATAGACTACAAACTTTGTGTGTCATATGACCAAACATCATGTTGATGACATGCTAACAAGAAATTAAATCATAAAAATGTAAATCTAAAATTTTAAAATAAAAACACTCAATATAAAACACTCACTCAAAAGATTTTATATGTTCACCTGAATGTCATGTGACCATTAAATAATAAAGATGCGACTTTGTTGTTAAAGTAAAAAAATATTAAGTTTGTGAATCCCTGTTTTACAGAAAGGATCCAAAACAACACATATGACAAAATGTGGGGAACGAAATTCTAATGGCAAAAAATATATACAACTCACTGTTCAACTGCTCGTTAGATTTTCACACACAACCATCTCTTGGGTTTACAGAGAATGGTCAGAAAAAGAGAAAATATCAGTTTCGCAGGCAAAAATTGCCTTCTTGATGCCAGAGGAGGATGGCCTGGTTCGATCGGATAGAAAGGCAACAGTAACTTAAATAAGCACTCATTCCGACTGAGGTATGCAGAACAGCATCTCCGAATGCACAACATGTTGAACTTTGAAGCAGATGGCCAACAGCAGCAGAAGACCACACTGGGTGCCACTCCTGCCAACTAAGAGCAGAAAACAGAGGCTAAAATTCGCACAGGCTCACCAAAATTGGACAATAGAAGATTGGAAAAACAATGCCTGGTCTGATGACTCTCGATTTCTGCTGCGAGTTTGGCATAAACAACATGAAATCATGGATCAATCCAGCCTGATATCAGCGGTTCAGGCTGGTGATGGTGGTGTAATGGTGTGGGGGATATTTTCTTAGCACACTTTGGGCCCCAACTGAGCATTGTTTAAACTCTACAGCCTACCTGAATATTGTTGCTGACCATGTTCACCCCTTCATGACCACATTGAACACATCTTCTGATGGCTACTTCCAGCAAGATAATGTGCCATGTCACAAAGCTCAAATCCTCTCAAACTGGTTTCTTGAACATGACCATGAGTTCACTTCACTGAAGCCGACACATCTGCAGCAACTGCGTAATGCTATCATGCCAATATAGACCAAAATCTCTGAGGAATGTTTCCAGCACTTTGTTGAATCTATGCCATGAAAAATTAAGGCTGTTCTGAAGGCAAAAGGGGGTCCAACCTGGTACTAGCAAGGTGTAATAAAGTGGCCGGTGTGTGTAAAAACACTTCCTGAAAGTGTCTTCCAATAAATTGTACAAAATAGCTCACAAAATAGTTTGGTAAAAAAATAATGCATGAAAAATTAGGATGTCAGTGACTTAATTTTTTTTTTCAAAATATCTTCTTTTGTGTTTAGCTGAAGAAACAATGCAACAGAGGTTTGAAAGAACACACGGGTGAGTAAATGATGACATATTTCTTTTTTTGCTTGAACTCGTCTTTTAGAAAGTCAACTTATTGCAATACAAGGCAAGTGTGATATTTTTAGGCATATTTGAATAATTCCATACCACATATTGTCTGCTGTATTTCCATTTTCATAGAGCAAGCATTTACAGATTTTCATTTTAGCTTGAAAGTCCTCCAAAATGATCAGGGCAAGGGAGTCTCACATACGCACCCACGCACTCTCACACAAACTGGCTTATTGTGTGTGGTCCAAAACCACATTCACATATTCCTCAACAAGGCTTCTCACCTCTAACACTATCTCATCAGCTCTGGAGCCTTTTGGCAGGTCCTCTGAGCTCCCTGTTAATAAATAAACATTTGCAGCATCAAAAAAAAAAAAAAAAAAGTTTAAAGAGGATGTGTATGACCTCTCTGTCAGTCTCATCGTAACTTTTCTGTGTGTTCAGCCATTGCAGAGCTGGAAAATCCATTAGACACGATTGCTGTGCTAGTAACGCTGCCGAGAGAGCTAAGCAAAATCCGTTTTCTGGGAGACTGAAAAATGCTAAGGTTGTCAAGCTTGAAAAGAACGACATAATACCTGACACACTTAATGGCTTACACAACCACAGTCGACCCCTTCCTATTTCCTGCTAATTCTTTCTCCGATACAGCATTACATTGGAAAGCCAATGATTTAAGTGCATAATTTTGATGTGAACTTTATTAGCCTCCATTTCACCATGTGAGCTTATTAAAAATTAAGACTTATTTACAATTCCAGCCTAGCTCTCACATAGAGGGCCAACTCTTTCGACATTATACCATTTTCACTTATAGTATACAGCAGCTCTTATTGAAATGAATCAATTTTCAGTCATCTTCAAGCTTTCATATCAGTCCATAAATAGCTTGCTAACATTCAGATCATTTTAACCACAGCCTGGAAGCAGGACACATTAATATGTGCAATAAATATATCCCTGGCCATCCAATGAGCTAGACAGCCTTTCATTTGCCTATTAAATCAGTGCAGTTACTGAGTCTTGCATATAAGGAGACTGGATTGAAATGCAGGAAAAGGTAAAGTGCTTTACTATAGATGTGATTAAATCATACTTTTCTATTAATTATAATTATTACGTTTAAAAGAGTTTACATATTGCTTGACATATTTATAAATACATGGTGACAGTACTAAAAAAAAAGGCCAAAATGTATTCTTGAATTTAATTACTGCTGGTTTTATACATCAGTAAATCAACACAGCACCTAAAAATTGTGTTTACATTAATGGTGTGAAATGAACTATAAAAATAAATATAAATAAGTTATAATTACTAAAGGTGCGACTTCAACTTCACACAGCTGTGAACTGTGAAAGTGGCAGTTTGATTTGAGGCCTGCAGGTTACCGCATACTCACAAGTGGTGCTTCCAAGACCCCCAACCATCAAGAAAATAATAATAATAATATATTTAACACAGAACTGTAATTGTTATTGGCTACTTGTATACTGTAAGGCATGAACCAAACACTTTATTATGCATTACTCTCTACATAGAGTTAAAATAACACTGAAGCAGAGTTAATGTTAATGAGATAATATGCTGTTTGTGGAGATGATTATTCAGATTTTAAGAGATTTAATTTCTTTTATCTTCAGTTGATTTCATCTAAAGCTGTGGCTGGAAGTCCTTTGTAGTTATTGTGTTTCTCTTCAGTGATTATGCTTGTTAACAGCAGGTGTTCATCACTAATGCTCAATCATAACTTAATCACTTAATTATCTCATTAACTTTAACTCTGCTTCAGTGTTACTTTAACACTATATAGAGAGGGACCATATGTAATCTGAGCAGAGTAGATTTAACTCTGGGGATTTTGCTGTGTAGTTTTATTACATTTTATGTAGCGATTGACAAACTATGTGTAAAATAATGTTTAACAATATATCGTTGTAACGGATGGGAACGGGACAACGGAGTTGGAGATCCACGTGCAGACTTTATTTACAGGAGAGCGTAGTCGTGCAGGCAGTAGGTCAAACACCAGCAAACAGAAACAAGAAGGCAAGGCAAAAGAGTAGTCCAATACACAGGTAAAGGTCAAGGCAGGCAGCAAACAATCATAAACAAGGAATCAGTCCAAGGTCAAAAACACAGGCAAGGCTAGGCAGGACAAGGATAGGATGGAATGCAAACAAAGTGCTTAACATTACTCAGCAATGTGTGTGTGTCTGAGCTTATAAAGTGTCACTGATGGGAAACAGGTGTGAGTGTGTGATTGGTTCCTAGATGGGGAATTGTGGGAAATAGAGTCCATAAGATGACAATAGAACACGGACCCAGGGCACATGTAACAATCGTGTTACAACATATCGCAAAAACAAAAATGCAACAATACCGTATTGTGGATAGTGACAATATGTGTTGTGTATAGTTCACCCAAAAGGGAAAATTACTGTGAGAGAAAAAAATCAAGTTCACAGAGTTTTACTGTCAGTACTACATTAAACTACTATATATAATATTGGATATAACATATAATAATGCAATGGGGGAATATTTGTGATTACTGATAATGCCAAATGTCTTATGTTACCAGTAAAAAGTGGCCTACATTATTTTAAATATATCTAGCCAGTGACAGAGTGCAAACATGTTCATATTCAGCATTAGAATCATGAATATTTTTATTCTGGTATCACCATTGTCCTGTGTATTGGTTTACCAGCACCAAATCCAAGTCTATTAATTTCCACCCCCAATGTAATACCAAATTTAGCATTTCACATTTTTTTGTTATCCTTTTACCATATGTAGCAATAATATTGTATTGAGAGTTCAGTATCGTGATATATATTGAATCGTGACATGAGGGTATCATTACAAGCCTACAAACTATACATCTCTAATGTTGACTTTTTACTTGGTATTACATGGTTTGTTGACCTCAGCAAATTCTACATCAACAAAACTGCAAGCTACGCAGCCTTTTTTGGTTTGCCACCCAAAGATTTTTACTGTCCCCATCTGGCTGCCCCATATAAAAATTCTTGGACGCTCCACTGGAGCTCACTGACTGTGTGCAGTTTGGGACTCCTGCTTACACTCCCATTATCATAAAATAAGCTGTTTGCAATGAACAATAAATGTCTTACTGACTCTGCGTCATGATGATTATAATGGCACTATTCTGTTTTTGTCGCATTGCTCACTTCATTGTATATTGGATGATACGAAATCTACATTGCAAGCCCGTGGTGAGACATCTAGCAAATGAAATGATTCTGAATTACGATGCTTTTCATTTGAGCTTTTTCGTTCAAGCACACAATAGAAATGCCTGTAATTGGTTATAATGCTCAACCACTGTAAGGACAACAACAGTCTAAAATGAAATGCTGACACATTTCACGATTTGTAAATAATAGTATCGTAATCTTCATCATTTATTCAATAAACTGTGTAGAAACCAACTTCCCTTTACATGTTGAAGATGGACTCAAAAAAGGGAAATAATATTTCTCATCTGCCTCCAACTTAGGTGGGTGGAAAAGAAAAAAGAGAATGTGACGCACACACTTAGACGTGATCCTGGCTGACAGCTGCATGTTCCTTTTATCCCTTTTTCATGTCTTGCAGGTGCCGTGCAGAGAGGGGATAGAGAAGATTGAACGATCATGGGTCACAGATATTTCAAATGCCTTTTGCGTAGTGGCCTTGGAGATAACACCACAAAATGGAAGATCCTCAGAGCTGAAATGTTAAGCAGGAGTTAGCACAATATTAAGCAGCAGACATGTAAGCGTATGTGATGAATGTTTTCTTACCAACAAAGTGGTCAAAGCGAGGCACGTACAAAATTATACCACATAAAAGATGCTTCTTCTCTGGATATAACCCTTTCAACTGATATACTTTAACTATACTTACAATTCTGAAGAGTATGTATGCAGATTTAGCAGACAGCCAAAGTGAATTACAGAAGCCTTAAAGGGATAGTTCACCCAAAAATGAAAATTCTCTCATCATTTATCACCCTCAAGTAGTTCAAAACCTGTATAATATTGCTATACACATATGAGGATTTTGGAATAATGTTTGTAACCAAGCAGATCTTGCCCCCCATTGACAACCATAGCGTTCCCACCCCCACCCGCTAGATTTAGCAATATGGCAGGCGTATGATGTCTATTACGATGTTATGATGAAGTTTTTCCAAAGCATTTCTAAGGATACTGATTGTTAGAAGGTGGCTCTCTGACTTGTGAATGTAAATGGTTTTTGTAACATTAGCAACACATGTGTCTGATGTTGTAAAAAGCAATACCACTGTGCAGCGTTTACCTTAGTAAGTTGACCGAGAGGATCTCTTCTGAGCTTGTGCGAGTGAGTGGAGGTGGGGCTAATTATCATATTCATAGGTCTGTGTATATTAAATGAGGCAAGGATGCAGAGTTACATTCAAGCTATTTTAAGGCATCAAGAAATTCTTTTTTTTTCACAGGAAAATTCATTTAAATATGTAATTTTGGTGATCAAAGATAAAACAGAAGAGCACAAACTAGCTGCTGTGTTACTAAAACTGGAAAATATTTTTCATGTTATAAATGCTGCATTTAGAATTGTTGGAAGAGCTCCATTATTTGTTGAGCACCACTTTTGTAATGCAAGAAGTGTTATAGAGGAGATATTGATTAGACATCACTTGCACACTGACCAGTCAGTTACTGAAGAACTTGCAGCTGCTGTGTGTATCAACAATCCAGTTTGTAATGCAATTGGTAAAGGTAGCCCACTTGACACATCATTTAAATGCCAGTCTTATACAGGCAGACTTTCAAAGCACATTTTGGATGACAAACACAAAAGAACAATGCAGTATGTCCCAATCTTGAAGTTTTTACAGCTGCTTTTGAATGGATCTTAGGCAAACCAAATCTGTTGTATAAGCCTGTGCATTGAAGCGGCATGCAATCTATGTGCTTAATTTGGCATAGCCAAGAGAACTGAAATACTACTATGAATTTGTTCAGAAAGTCCTTATGCAGATGGATTCTGAAAGGCTCTCTAAAATTTTAGGACTGAAAAACAAGTGTAATGTAAGTGTAATTCTGTAATTTTGCAGCAGGCATGTATGTTCCGTTTCATACAAAAATTTTAGTTCAGATGTAGCCTATACCTTGCACATGTTGTTCTAACATTTTTGAAATTACCTTACAAATTGCAATTTGTTGCTTGAAATGTGATTACTTCAGGCACTTCTGTTTTTCTTCTTCTTATTATTATTATTAATGGGCAATGCTATTAAACATTTCATTCTAATAAACTGTGGCTGGTTACTTATGTGACCAGATGTACAATTGACGAATTGAAGCATGTTTTACCTACAAAGAAACTGACTGTTGTTGCGCATGTTCATTACATTTGATGGCAAAGTCATTAAAGATAAGTTTAAATGTTAAAATAATTTTTGTGTGTATTTGAAGTAAGGGATAATGTATATCCATGTACAACCTGAATTCCGGAAATGTTGGGACATTTTTTAAATTTGAATAAAATGAAAACTAAAAGATTTTCAGATCACATGAGCAAATATTTTATTCACAATAGAACATAGATAACATAACAAATGTTCAAACTGAGAAATTTTACAATTTTATCCACTAAATGAGCTCATTTCAAATTTGATGCCTGCTACAAGTCTCAAAAAAGTTGGCACAGGGGCAACAAATGGCTGAAAAAGCAAGAAATTTTGAAAAGATTCAGCTGGGAGAACATCTAGAAACTAATTAAATTCATTGATATCAAGTCTGTAACATGATTAGCTATAAAAGGGATGTCTTAGAGAGGCAGAGTCTCACAGACGTAAAGATGGGCAGAGGCTCTCCAATCTGTGAAAGAGTGTGTAAAAAGAATGTGGAATACTTTAAAAACAACGTTCCTCAATGTCAAATTGCAAAGGCTTTGCAAATCTCAACATCTACAGTGCATAACATCATCAAAAGATTCAGAGAAACTGGAGAAATCTCTGTGTAAGGCACAAGGCCAAAGACCTTTATTGGATGCCCGTGGTCTTCGGGCCCTCAGACGACACTGCATCACTCATCGGCATGATTGTGTGAATGACATTACTAAATGGGCCAAGGAATACTTCCAGAAACCAATGTCGGTAAACACAATCCGCCGTGCCATCTGCAGATGCCAACTAAAGCTCTATCATGCAAAAAGGAAGCCATTGGTGAACATGTTCCAGAAGCGCCGTCGTGTCCTGTAGGCCAAGGCTCATTTAAAATGGACTGTTTCAAAGTGGAAAAGTGTTCTATGGTCAGAGGAGTCCAAATATGACATTCTTGTTGGAAATCACGGACACCGTGTCCTCTGGGCTAAAGAAGAGGGAGACCTTCCAATGTGTTATCAGCATTCAGTTCAAAAGCCAGCATCTCTGATGATATGGGGTGCATAAGTGCATACGATATGGGCAGCGTGCATGTTTTGGAAGTCACTATGAATGCTGAAAGGTATATAAAGGTTTTAGAGCAACATATGCTCCCCTCCAGACGACATCTATTTCAGGGAAGGCCTTGAGTATTTCAGCAGGACAATGCAAAATCACATATTATACCACATGCTGAATTGGCCTGCCTGCAGTCCAGATTTTTCACCTATAGAGAACATTTGGTGCATCATTAAATGAAAAATATGTCAAAGATGACCATGAACTCTTCAGCAGCTGGAAACCTATATGGACCAAATTCCAACACCGAAACTCCCAAAAAAAACAACAAAACAAACTCATATCCTCGATGCCCAGAGGTATTCAAACTGTTTTGAAAAGAAGAGGAGATGCTACACCATGGTAAACATGCCCCTGTCTATTTTGAGACGTTTGGACTCATCTGACCATAGAACACTTTTCCACTTTGAAACAGGCATCAAAATTGAAATGAGCTCATTTTGTGCATAAAATTATAAAATTTCTGTATAAACATTTATGTTATACTATACTATTAAAATATTGGCTCATGTGATTTGAAAGTCTTATAGTTTTTATTTTATCCAAATTTAAAAAACGTCCCAAAATTTTTCGGAATTCGGGTTGTACATGAATTACTAACTTTATTATATTCAAATCAACTAAGTTTAATTGAGCTAAGGTAACTAAATAAAATTGACTAAATTCAACTAAATGTGTTTAAACTGAGATAAAATCAATTGATTGCAATCACTTACCTTCAGTGAATCATTTTTTTCAGTGTGCCTCCTTTCAGTCTGTAAATTCCTATGTAAATTAGCCTCATTGTCAATTGTTCACATAACTACCGGGTGCAATCATCTCCCTTTAAAAGAGATGTTTGTGTACATTTTCTATTGATCATGACAGCAGTAATTCATCAGATGACTGAGAAGAGCATTACATCTGCTTACATTCAGACTTGCAGTGTAGACGAAAACACTTTCTGCATTTTAAAAAGCTGATTTATGTGTCTTGCAGAGCCTTGAGTAAAGTACACCAGATTGCATTAGTCTGCTACACCCTCCACAGAATCGACTTGTACGGAGGTGGATTAGACAATGCAACTCAATGCAATTAAAATGCAATCAGCATTAGGGTTGGAAATCATAAGAAATTTTCCGGTCCCGGTTCCAGTTCTGCCTAACAATTTCGGTTCCAATTCCTATTCCATTTCATGTGGAGTGTGCTCATATATTGAGACTGCAGACACTGAAAACATCAAGCTTGCTTGCATGTGTAGTAGATGAAACTGGGCCACTCATTCATACAGACATATGCAGACGTTGTATATTCACAGACACTAGTCCACATTGCCATTTCATTAACTGTACAGCCGTACTTTTGATTTATTCGTAAAAAAAACAAAAACAAATTATGTGACATTCTGAATTGCACAGTCAATTACATTTTTATGACTGGATTCCACAATACTTGCTTGTGTTTTGCATGTTGTGAAAATCATACAACTATTTAATAATTTACCCCCAGCACTTCACCCAAGTGTGGCACCAGAACCATTTTCAGAACCGAAACCTATGATTTCACACAGTACTTTTTTTTTCTTTTTTTTTCAGAGAACAAAACCAGCATATACTTTAGTCCTTCACCTGATTTGCATAATTCCTCAAGTGAATCTGGCGGTAAAACAACACACACAGTGAACAAATCCCCCCTAACAGCTTGTGAAACGGAGTGTATATGATTTCCTGTGAGCTTGCCTACTCACGTATAGAGCTGAGTAGGGACGTTTACTCACACAGGAGACTGAAACAGTGTCAAAAATTTCCAGAGACAGAGAGAGTGGTCGATATCTTGTCTCCTTAATGTTACTGGAATGCACCTCATCGTCGACAAGTGAGACCGCTGGCAAAGAGGCTGTCAAAACCTCTGCAAAACCTATCGTCAAAACAGACCCAGAACAGCTCAGAACGTAGAGAAACCAATCCCACGGAATGTCAGTGCACGACTACCATTTGTCAGGACTCCCAACCTCTTCCCATACCCATCCCAAACCTTGCTTTACTCTCAGAAGGAAAAAAAAAAAAATACTCGCAACTTTTATCACTGTCAACAAGCAAATGCCTAGTAAGTTGTATATGCACCACATGTCTCTCTGGTGCTGTGAGAGGTATCCAACTGAGCTTTAGCTATAACAGTCTGTCTGCCTCACCTCCTCTGGGCTGTTTTTCTCCTCATGAGGAAACAGCTCTGAGATAACGTGGAGTTGGTTGACTATCTGTTACCACAGATTAAGGAGGAGGAAGGCAAAATAAAGCTACAGCGAAGTCAGAACATCTTTCTCAAAACTGACAGGAGGATGGTTTACACAAGCATGAAAGAAGGAGCGAACACACACGTGTGTACAAACACCTGTCACTTGGTTCAAGATATGGTCGGACAGCAGGGGAGGGAGGGTACCTGAGACACCCCGCATGGAATTGTACGTCATAAGAGGGTTTACTACTGTCACTAGCAATAAAACCTCCTCCTGTGAGACTTCATAAGCACGGCTAGTGTGCAAGCTAAGAACATATTCCCTTTAGCGAGATGTCAGCAGGCTAGAAAGACTTCAGACACAGTCGGAGTGACACGCTCACATGAGCCTGGTGAGGTTACCAAAACGCAAATAGTTAAAAAGGCGCTAAAAGCCGAGATGTTGCTTATCTGTGGCAGACAGCAGTTAGTCGTCTCTTTTGTTGCGAGGGCCCCTCGGCAGAGCTCCATCACAAGGCCAAAGCCCCTTCGACTGTGCCGTGTGCTGGACTACAGGAATAAGTCTCCTGTCTGGATTTTTTCTGTTCCTGTTTTTTTAGTGTAACAAATTTGTTACGGTTTCATTTCATGTTTACACACATTTCTGGGTTACAGATAAATGGGATGCAGTGTGTACACAAAGCTTGATGCTTTGGTTTTGATGGAAAAAATAGGCCAAATTTGTCTTAAACTGAATAAGTTGTTATTTTGAATATCAGGACAGATGTTATATGATATATTCATTTATGAGTGATATTACTCTTATATACCTGTAAATGTTCAAGAAACTTATATTTTAGGTAATTTTGCCAGTTTTGTTTTCTATTTTTGCTCCACCCACAAGAATATTTTTTAAACTAGTGGCTTTTTTCCTTGAATGAATAAGTGTTTTTAAATTAATTGTTTGAGTAAATGATTCAGTGGCTGTACACGACATTGCACACTTCCCTACTATATAGTAGATAAAAACAGTATGTGAAAAGAGGAGAATGTCCGAATTAACAGTATTCATAAAACAGTAGGTGGAAAATACCGGATGACTCACTTCTTCCGTCAGATGGACACTTTATTATTCCAGGTATTATATTCATATATACTGCATACATTCTATACAAAACATGCTTTTTAAAGTCCATTTAAAAAAAAAAGTACCTACTTTGAGATTATGTGATTTTGGGTACAGTCAATGTTTGGTTCCTGAATCAATCAGGGTTTCGAACAAATCATCTGAGTAAATGATTCAATGACTCACCCATAAAGATGGTCAATTGTTTGGTTAACGAATTAATCAGGGTTACGAACAAATCATCAGTAAATTCAATGATTCACAATGTTGCCACCTACTTGTGCAATGATTTAACTTACAGAAAGATTCCCTGAAATATCCCCAACATAATTAACATAAAATATATTACATGAAATACAGATTTAGACAAATTAATGAATGTCTCATCAAGTTTACCCATTTTTAAACATTTAAGTGTTTGAAAAATAATAATATGCTAATACAACAAAGCACATTTTATGTGTTTTTTGTCTGTTACTGGTGAATGTTGTTTGCGTACTATTTAGTCACCTTCTTTTCAGACCATTAGTCAAAAAATTCTATGTACTGTACAGTAAACACAGCAGGTGTCATGAAGGTTGCAGGTGCGTAGGAGCAGATTTAATTGAACCGAGTTGAGTAGTTGCAAAAAAAATAAAATAACAAATAAATAAAACCTCGGCTCACTCACAGATCATCATTCCAAATAATTTCAAAATAATTTCGATTTGGAGAAGTATAATTTGCAATTAGTCTGTCTGTCTATCTGAACCAGTTGCACACATTAAAGCCATTTGGACTGTATGTAAGCGTGATAGGCCAATCACAGTGACATGGAGGCACTGTCCGCTCTTGTGACTTTTCACATACATTTCACACCCTGTTTGAGGATCTCAGTGAGAACTCAATGAGCTAAAAAAACACTACCACCCTCTTAAAACTTTATCCCCTGGTTTTAATTTATTGCTAAATAAGAACATTATTAATATGAATTAACATTAAGTATTTGTTTTATTCAATTTTTTTTTAAGGAGGCAATGTCAGCTTTTATGGCAAAAGGTCCCTGCCCTTAAATGTAGTTGTCATTGGCACCCAACAGTGTTTATGCAAAGATGCGGCCAAATCAGAGTAATGAGCTGCAGCATGTGTGGGACTGCAGATCAGACGTTCTGTAAATTATGGGTAGAGAAAAAGTAAGCGAGAAAGAGAGAAGTTGAAAAAAAAGAAAAAAGAACCTGTTGCTTCGATAATGGCTGAAGCTAAGGAAACTAAAATTTTATCATCAGAAAGTCTTGGAGGCTAAAATAAGGGAGAAAAAATGCAACAGAGAGCTAGAGAGAGAGAGTTTTGATAAATGAAATAGGAGGAAATAGTACACAGATAAGAAGTACAGCAGGGGGAAAGGAAATGCGTGAAGTGACTTAAGCAACCACAACATTCTCCACCTCTCTATTCAGCAGAGTTCCTGTCTCATTAAAAATGAATAGTTCCATGATCAGAACTCGCAGCACTGGAGTAGAGGTGAAAAACGCACTAGTGTGGGCAACCTCACCGTCTGCACTGCAAATCCTTCACACTGTGTCCTTCATTAATTCAAGGCGGCTGTTGATTCAGTTGGCCCATATGGAATATGTTATAGATTAGCGGATATAAACTATAGCATCCAACTGAAACCCCTCAAAAAAACTCATCCAAACAAATTTGATAATAACCCTAAAATAAGCATTACATGACCCTGACAAACACAAACTCTGATCCAGTGGAGTTCATTCAATAAGAAAGATTAGCAACCACATAAACATCATCTCCTGGAGGTAACACGTCCTGTGTTATTGATGTTCCTCCTGCAATCGAAAGATGGTCCAAACTATATAATCCCCATATGAAGAGGATTTCATTCTGTATTACAACAAGCAGCAGTGGATTTGTGAAAATAATCTAGTGTATTATGGTCATTGTTGTCACGGCTAACTCTGCGTTATGTGAGGGCTTGAGGATGTGTGCATGCCACTTATGCAGAGGACGAGCATGGCCACGGATGTAAACAGTGCAATCAAACAGATCTGCAAGTATTTGTTCAAAAGCTTTTGAGTGAACGTGTGTGGGATCGGGCTGAGCTTTTGCGGAGTGCAAAGTAAATCTGTTGCTTTGTGGTACAAAATCACTTTCCTGAACTTTCACTTTCAATGTAACTACTGTATCTGAATAGACGAGTGCTTAGCTACCAGTAAGAAAAAAACAAAAACAAAACAAACACAATTAACCCTAAACCACACCCTAATCCCAACATCAACCTATAGTAAGTACAACACAGTTAATTATTTACAATGTAGTGTATATATATATATATATATATATATATATATATATACACACAAACACACACACACACACACACACACATTACACTTACTTAAAAAAGCATGGAAACTGATTGGCATAAAAAAAAAAAAAAAAACTAAGTAAAGTGAAATAGGAATAGTCTGTTGTACTGACAAATGCTTAGTATAGTTCACTTACACTTGAGTTCTAGTAACTAAAAAAGAACTGTATAGAGTACTTGATAATTTACTTTAGATTTACTCTTGACTTTGTTTAGCTACCATTATTGTAACCATTGCTCTGTTTTGCATGTTGAAGTCTGTGTGTGACTGAAGCATAGTCAACTGCAAAATATTTTGCAAATATAGAATGATTATATCAACCCAATTAAAAGTTTCACAAGATGTTTATGACATAAGTGTTAACAATAAAAATTTAAGAGATTAATGACTAGTTAATGATTTAGTTAGAAGTTAGGTCACCTTTTAAAAGCAACCTATTTATTACGTCCCTTCCTTTTAAACCAAATAATTGCAACAATAGGAAGAGTAATATATATTACAATAATATAAATGAAGTTCCATGTGCCCAACCAAAGGGAACACTGACCACCATAATGGTGAGTTCAAACTAAAACATTTTAGATTAATCTAGATTAAAACGGCTCATTTGAATTCTACCGAAGACATTCAAAATATGTGTGCTACCCAAATAATGACTAAAAGTAATCCGCCATTTTGTCCGACAAAGCAGTCAGGAGTTAGAAGATTAACCTTGCCGGAGTTCAACTTGAAAAATTGTGTATACTAACATGTTTCCGCGTTTGAAACAACATTGATTCTCATGTTCATTCATGTTTATTTGATGCTATAAATGGACTAGTAGTAAGAGATGATCTGTTTACGAGCCTCTTGAGCTGAGGCGCTACAGCAATCTGTCACGACCATGGTCACGACACATTAAAGAGCCACAAAACGTTTTTTATTGTTTTAAGTTCTTAAAAAAACTACACCGTTTTAAAGCTGGGACTTTGTTTAATATCATAAGTAACCTGCTCTGTCTTGTCTGTCGACGTGTTGTCAGTGTCCTCTTTGCTTGTGGCGTAACAGCGCCAGGGCTTATCGGACAAAGACACAGTAACTAAGGGGGGCGGGTCTTTGTGAAGGGTCAATTCGGCTAGGTATACATCCGTGCTAAATCATCAAGGTGAAAGTTATCATAGCTTTCGTAGTATAGACCCAGCTCCCAACCCAACTTTGAGAATAGATTAACGGCAATATTTTTTTTATCGCCCGATAAGAGTCTCACATAATATATAGAGTCTTATATTATATATATAATCAAAGATTTTTTTTCATACACAGATTATATACAGATTTTTTTTTTTTCATTTTGTATATACATGTAACGGGAAATGCATGTACATTCAAAATGTAGGAACACTGTAAATAGAAGGATACAGTTGAGCTAAGAAAATATGCCTAAGTTGAAAGCTCTGTCTAGATGTATTATACAATCAATGAGTGGGTATAGCAATATGCATGACCATATTTTCCCATTAAATTTAAATGGTGGCCCCCAAAGCGCTTTGAATGACAGCTTCCATATGGGAGATGCCATTATGAATTACAGTGATTATCTGCAGCTGGTAAAAGCAGAGCGAGGGAAAAAATAATAATAATAATAACAGTGATAAAAAAAGCCTCCAAAACTGAAGGCATATCTCACATTGATGAAAAGGAATAGGCACACAGCACAATTCTTTCCGGCCATCGAAAATGTTCCACTAATGCGTACAAATGTCAACGTTCTTTTTGTCTCACGCTCGCTCTATCTTCAGCATAACCTTTTAAAAACTGTAACAATATGACCTTAAGAAAGAAAGAACGGAGGGAATGGCTACACTATAGGTTATGATGATGCCATCTCTGTTTGCTTTCAGGTCACCAGGGAAGGAATGAGACACAACCTATGTAATCTACTGACAAATACTATTTCTCTGCAACATCTCAGTCAACTCAGAGGTCAGAGTTATTAATGTGAGAACCATGGCGGGTTCTCATACACGTCAGCCGTTTCGCGCGGGATGACAGGGAAGGGAAACAGGGAAGGATGAGGGTGACATGAAAGAATGAGATAAAAAAGTATGAAAAGACAGAAATAGCTGCAAAATTAACAATGAGGATGGATGAGTGAAACAGAATGAGAAATGGACCAGAGATGTAAAGAAAGCAATGACATGAAGGGTGACTATTGAATAGTGAAGAGAAAAAAGAAGTGCATGGGGAAAAAAAAAAAAAAAAATGAAAGCCAGGTAGACAAAAAGAATCCGTACTTTGTGAGTCAAGGGAACGGGTTGACCTTAAAACTCTCTCAACTCCAACAACGAACTAACGCAATGTTACATCAGCCCTAAAGGTCACCACACATTGCAATATTTTAATAAAAGAAGAACATATGGTCAGACTTTGAGAACCATTCAACTGAATATTACTAGAAAACACTTTCCTCAAAGTCAGACAACAGCTACAGGACTAATTTATTATAATGAACAATTAATGAATTCTGTCAGGAACTCATTAGCTAACAACTTGCAGGGAGTTGCGTGAACCGAAAAGTGCAGAATAATTTATTTTTCATTTCTGAAACATAAGGATGTAGCCAAATGTTCAAGATTAGGGAGTTTGACAAATCTGCATTTGAAAAAAATAAGTAAAAATTAGATAGATAGATAGATAGATAGATAGATAGATGATGATAGATAGATAGATAGATAGATAGATAGATAGATAGATAGATAGATAGATAGATGATGATAGATAGATAGATAGATAGATAGATAGATAGATAGATAGATAGATAGATAGATAGATAGATAGATAGATAGATAGAATTAAAATTGTATTTTTATGCTCACAATGGCTGCCTTTGTTTGATAAAAAATAAAGTAAAAACAGTAATATTGTGAAATATTATTACAATTTAAAATAACTGTTCTCTATTTGAATATATTTCAAAATGTAATCTATTCATGTGATCCAGACTTAAGTGTCACATGATCCTTCAGAAATTATTCTTATATGCTGATTTGATGCTCAAGAAACATTTCTTATTGTTTTATTATTAATATCAATGTTGATAATAGTTGTGCTGCTTCATTTTTTTGTGGCACACAACACACACACACACACACCCCTAAAACATTTATTTTAAATTGTAATATTAAACAGGGCCGTTCACACAAAACACATTTTTCCATTCCAATGCGCTACTTTTCCATTGTTGTCTATGTAAACATGCTCTAGACGGACATGCATGACCATTGCGCTCATGTCTTGCATTTTTTTACCGTCTCTCGCATGACACGTCATTCTAAAAATGTGGTGCTCATGGTAAAATCAGTTAAACTTTTAAAAAACGTGCGTTTTTTCCCCATTCCACTGCCTGCATCTTGTGTTTTTCAAAGCAAAAATGCATTCTGTGTGAACAAGCCCTTACTGTTTTTTTTTTTTTTTTGTTGTTTGTTTGTTTTTGTTTTATACTGTATTTAGAATCAACTAAACAAAGCATGTGAGCATAGAGACTTACTGACCCCAAACTGCCATCTACCAGCAAGCATCCATCCATGCTAATTAACCAAACCTTAACCCCTTGGGTGCTACATCATTCTGAGACAAAATCCACAGCGGGAGGACAATTCCTCCAAAAAAAAAAAAAAAAATGGTGCTCAAACAGTGAACTTCTTCAACCCTCCACCAATTTGTTTACACATCTGGAATACCTAAACATGCACAGAATGTGACCTCAATATGCTCCACAGCCTTAGTCAGAAGAGTGCACACAGTCTGGAACACACTTACACACACACACACACACACACACACACAAACAGACATCCCCGTGAGTGTGGTGTCTCTACGGAGCAGTTAAGTCATTAGCGCACTGCTGCACACCACTAAGCACATAAGCATATGTTCTCTTACATCCTGCGCTCTCTCTCTTTCCCCATCGCTCACACCTACAGACATCCTCTCTTTCACGTTCTCCTCCTACTCTGCAGTATTGGAGACCATCCAAATACTAAAGCTGTTAATTAGCACACGATGCAAATCATCCCATTCACATCTTAAGGCAGCCTGGAGAGAGTGACGAATGAAAGTATCTGTCTTATTTAGACCTTTCACATGACTGGAGAGTTGACTTCACAGTCCCTCTGTAGGGTGTGCCATCATTACAGGGCTTTAAAGAGCATGAAAACAACAGCACAGTATGTTGAGATGAGTGGGTGTCATGCATCTTTGCGTTGTGTGCACGTGTGTGTGTGTGTATGCAAGCGCTGAGCTGTGCCGCCCAAATATGTCACGGCCCGACGCTCTCTATCGTTTCTGATTAATTGTATCCTGTTTCCATAATAAGTGTTTCTAAAGAAATCAAGCTCATTTTGGGATCTCTTTACACACCCCACCCTTCAGTCAGACTCTTAGCACCATTAATTTAGCCATTAGTAGCATTAATCCTATCTACCTCCATGCCAAATGTCAGCTCATTATGCGCTGTCTAAGAAAATGATTAGAGCTGACATTTTAGAGGGGCTTGTTGTGCGTAATGATAACTATGTTTCCCGTGGTCCTTCATGTTAAGCCTTTAATTGACCTCAGCACCTCTAATGTAAAATCAATGAACATTTTTTGAAGAATAATTTAATTGTGTTATGAAAGCTTTCATGAAGTTTTCATTATTTGAAATAACACAGAAGACCTGCTGTTTATTATCTGGGTCATTCCACAATTTAAAGGGTTTTTTAACCCAAAAATGAAAATTATCCCATGATTTACTCACCTTCAAGCCATCCTAGGTGTATATGACTATCTTCTATCAGACAAACACAATCGGAGGTATATTTAAAAAATATCCTTCCTCCTGGTTGTGAATGGGGGGCCGCATTTTAAAAAAATGCATCCATCCATAATAAAAGTGGGTTAATAAAGGCCTTCTGAAGTGAAATGATGGGTTTTTGTAAGAAAAAATATCCATATTTAAAACTTTACTAACAATAAAAACTAGCTTCCGACAGACGGCCGTACGCCTCGATTTGCGGCGGAATAGCAACCTCTGACCCGACACAATGACACAATGACGAACACGAAAGCGCAGAGGCTAAAGCAAACACCGGTCACAAATTAGAAGTCTAAAACAAGAAATTTTTAAAGAGAAATGTCAGAGGATTTCGATATAAGAGAAGAGGAGCTTGAGTTTGTTGTCCACCCCTATTGGTTTGAACCGTGAGAGGCGTCTAAGCTTACAATACTCCTACACCCTGCGTCATACATCGCCTCAGGGGATTACTTATTAGGCGCAAGTCAACTTGCGCAGTATGTATACGGTTGCCCGCCAAAAGCTAGTTATTTGAATAAGGATATTTTTCTTAGAAAAACGCATTGCTTCATTTCAAAAGGCCTTTATTAACCCACTGGAGCCATATGATGAATGCATTTTTTTTTTGCTTCAAAATGTGGCCCCCTCATTCACAACCATTATTAAGCTTGGAGGAGCAAGAGTATTTTTAAATATATCTCCAATTGTGTTTGTCTGAATAGTCATATACCCCTAGGATGGCTTGAGGGGGAGTAAATCATGAGATAATTTTCATTTTTGGGTGAACTAACCCTTTAAAGGTGCCCAATAATGCTTTTTCACAAGATGTAATATAAGTCTAAGGTGTTTCCTAAATGTGTCTGTTAAGTTTCAGCTCAAAATACCCCATAGATTTTTTTTAAGATTTTTTTTTAACTGCCTATTTTGGGGCATCATTAACTATACACTGATTTTGGCAGCGCCGCCCCTTTAAATCGCGTGCTCCCTGCCACACAAGCTCTCGACTATAATACAGTGCATTTACAAAGTTCACACAGCTAATATAACCCTCAAATGGATCTTTACAATATGTTCGTCATGCATGTTGTATGCATGCTTCGAATTATGTGAGTAAAGTATTTATTTTGATGTTTATGTTTGATTCTGTATGAGTTTGAGGCTATGCTCTGTGGCTAACAGCTATTGCTACACTGTTGGAGAGATTTATAAAGAATGAAGTTGTGTTTATGAATTATACAGACTGCAAGTTTAAAAATGAAAATAGCGACGGCTCTCTTGTCTCCGTGAATACAGTAAGAAACGATGGTAACTTTAATCACATTTAACAGTACATTAGCAACATGCTAACGAAACATTTAGAAAGACAATTCACAAATATCACTAAAAATATCATGTTATCATGGATCATGTCAGTTATTGTTGCTCCATCTGCCATTTTTCTCTGTTGTTCTTGCTTGCTTACCTTGTCTGTGCACAGATCCAGACGTTGATCCTTTCCTTGTCTAATGCCTTGAACATGGGCAGGCATTTATGCAAATATTGGGGTCGTACATATTAATGATCCCGACTGTAACGTAACAGTCGGTGTTATGTTGAGATCCACATGTTTTCCGGTCTTTTAAACAAATGAGATTTATATAAGAAGGAGGAAGCAATGGGGTTTGAAACTCAATGTATGTCATTTCCATGTACTGAACTCTTGTTATTTAACTATGCCAATATAAATTCAATTTTTGATTCAAGGGCACCTTTAAGTTTCCTTTTTTTTTCAAAACAGAACTTTATCAATACAACATTAAATGTAACACACACAAATTATACTATATTTATATATATATATATATATATATATATATATATATATATATATATATATATATATATATATATATATATATATATATATATATATATATATAAGAATTGTGTACATTGCAGTTTTTGCTATCTAAAAGCGAGTGACAGCATCTGCCACAGCGATTGTGAAATGATGTGGATTTGCTTAGGCTTGAGAGAATGAAACAGAGCCATTCATCATTCCTTCTTGAGGTAAAGACACCTGTCGCACAGTTATCTTAAGAGAGAGGAAGAGAGCTGGAGGGAAAGAAACAGATCTCCATCCTCCGTATCATCTATCTACTGACTTGCTGATGCAAAGCAATTTTTGGTCTGCGTTTGCTCTTGTGTTTATGTGCATAACCTACGGGTAGATGTCTCTTGCATGGAGCTGATCTCTTTGTCTCTGTCTCCCACTCAGATGCAATATCATTATTTAGCTGTTTGGCAAGAAAGTCCTTATCATCAGTGCTGCAAACATCCGGCATGAGAGATGGACTGCTTCAATCGACAATTACCCCATAAAAGGTGCATCGTAGCGATCTCACGGTAAGAACGGAGTATCTCTGATCCCCTAATGACTAGGGGTGTAATGGTACACTGAAGTCCTGGTTCAGTACGTACCTTACTTTTGGGGTCACAATTCGGTTCGATTTCGGCACAGTTGGAAAAATGGTCACACTTTAGTTTAGAGTCCAATTCTCACTATTAACTATGACTTTTGCCTCAACAAACACTAATTACTGCTTATTTATAGTTAGTAAGGTAGTTAAGTTTAGGCTATGTTAATAAGCAACTAGACAATAGTGAGAATTGGACCCTAAATTAAAGTGTTACCAGTCAATCCACAATGCTAGGTTTCTTTTACTTTCTTTTGAGCATACAGTAGTGCAAATCACAATTTGTTCCACCTAGTAGAATTTAGGCCACGTTCACACTGTCAGTTTTTGGGATTGACAACCACATATACTTACAGGTGTGAGTCTTGAAAAGTCTCATTCACACAACAACTTACAGTAGCGTCTGGAACACTGTCTGTATGAACGTGCAACGGGAGTCAAGCCCGTATTCTCTTACTAGTAACCATAACGACAGTGACCAATGTAATATTAAAGATGACGACATCCATAAAACTGAAAAGTATCACTTTTAACATGACGAGAGACTAATTGAACCACGAGTTCATCCATCAAAACTTCATTAACCAACAGCAGCATGTAAATATGCACTGGCCGGAGTCTTTAAGTGTTGCACACGCATCACGTCCTTTGAGACGTCTCGCGCATGACACAGCATTTGAATTTGGAAAAGAAACAAAACTGACGGGAGCCGCTCTGGTGGACAACAGTGACTGGATCTAACACCTTAAGATGACACATAGCTCATATCTCTGTCACTGTAAGTTACTGAAAGCGAATCCACACACAAAACACCTTAGCAGAGCGGCTCTCTCGCATTGCATGACGTGACAGACAACTAGTTGTCCAGTGCGGTTCGGTTCACACAGTGCGAATATTTCGAATATGCGGTTGAAATGCGAATGCGAATATGCAGTCCTGAAAATTTACAAGTGTGAGTTAGGTTATAGAATGCGGTTGTAGAATGTCTTTTTAAAAGATGTAATATAAGTCTAAGGTGTCCCCTGAATGTGTCTGTGAAGTTTCAGCTCAAACTAGCCCATAGATTTTTTTAACTGCCTATTTTGGGGAATCATTAAATATGAGCCGATTTAGGCTTAAATTCTTGTGCTCTCCACCCACGGAGCCTGCGCTTACCTTCAACAGCATAAATAAAGTTTACACAGCTAATATAGCCCTCAAAATGGATCTTTACAAAGTGTTCATCGTGCAGCATGTCTAAGCGCGTAAGTACAGTGTTTATTTGGATGTTTACATTTGATTCTGAATGAGTTTGTTAGTGCTAAAGCTAACATTATACACTGTTGGAGAGATTTATAAAGAATGAAGATGTGTTTATGAATTATACATACTGCAAGTGTTTAAACAATGAAAATAGCGACGGCTCTTGTCTCCGTGAATACAGTAAGAAACGATGGTAACTTTAACCACATTTAACAGTACATTAGCAACATGTTAACGAAACATTTAGAAAGACAATTTACAAATATCACTAAAAATATCATGTTATCATGAATCATGTCAGTTATTATTGCTCCATCTGCCATTTTTCGCTATTGTTCTTGCTTGCTTACCTAGTCTGATGATTCAGCTGTGCACATCCAGACGTCCTATGTTAATGTTGGCTTGAATGCTTTGAACATGGGCTGGCATATGCAAATATTGGGGGCGAACACCCCGACTGTTACGTAACAGTCGGTGTTATGTTGAGATTCGCCTGTTCTTCTGAGGTCTTTTAAACAAATGAGATTTATATAAGAAGGAGGAAACAATGGAGTTTCAGACTCACTGTATGTAATTTCCATGTACTGAACTCTTGTTATTTGACTATGCCAAGCTAAATTCAATTTTCAATTCTAGGGCACCTTTAAGGACTCAAATACAGGACTGACAACAGTATTCTGATGCTGTGTGAACGTGGCCTTAGTCCCCTAGTTGGTACAGTACAGCCTCCTAATAGCGTATATCAAGCACTAAGCAGTAAACACAATTCGCTCTTTGCACGGCTGATAAAAAAGCAAAAGGTATTTGGTCACAATCAGCTACAGAACTGAAAAGCATCTCATGTAATAAAAGTACAAAATCAATAGAATAATGAAAAATAAAACTTGTGCATTATGAGTGTTGCAATTTGCTAAACTTAAACTATTTTTAAACATTTAAAGCTTAAGCCCAACCCTCCTATACTTAATTGTATGCTTTCTGCTTTTTCCTGTTGGGGCGGTTAGCAAACAGCGTTGTATTACCAAGCACGCCCCTTTCTGGATTGGAGAGTGTATCACCCATGAATGACAATATTCATTGTCTGACTGTATGTACCGAACTGTGATGTCCGTACCATACGGTTCGGGATGAATACATGTACCGTTACACCCCTAATAATGACTCTTCAAACAACCTACAAACTTTAGATAGGAACAGACAAGAACAAAACAATATCAAACCTAAGGTTATGAGCTTTGCTCAAGGGTAAAGGTGTCAGCTACGACTAACACAGTACATGATAAAGTATCAGAAACAAGCAGGCAGAGAGACAATCCTCCCACAGTCCTGTGATCAGAAGGTCAACAGACACTTTATTAATAACCCATCCACCCTTTTATTATTCAGAATAAATTTAGCCACGCTAAAAAGCACAGTTTTTTACGCTCATTAGGCTGATCTTTTGGGCCTTTTTGAAGTACATTCATATGCCCACACACTGTGGTCAATTATACACTCAAGGCTGGATGTCCTGCTCTATTTGTGTTCATTTAACACACACGGCAGACATATTGTAAAGCTCATTTCCACTGAATCAGCACCCTGAGGATTCATTATCTATTCTTTAACATCCTCGACATTAGGAAGATTAAGCCGAGCTCACCGCAGCTCGCAAAGGCCACCGGTACAGCACGGCCTTCATACCCATAATGCATTTAGGTGAATGGCGATTACAGTGTTTACTCAGTTCAAAGTTGGAGTAATATTCTAAGGGGAAAACCACTGCATGCCAGCCTGTTATCTGAAAATGAAAGATAATAAGTGTGAATTCAAACCGTGCGCACACACAAACACCCACACGCTTTAGCAACCAGAACAAAACAGGCATGGTTGGTTCGCTCTTCTGAACTTTTGCCCCTCTTTAAAGCATTAGCCTTGAGTAAAGTGTTGTGTTCTCCATAATGAAGAGGCGAGACTTAATCTTAGATCAACCGCCCTTTAGAAGGACGGAGAGATGCTACTCTACGGTCCACATGTGAGATCTTCCCCCACCGCCCACATTCACTCCATTTTCTAGGCCCTTTGTCTAGAAAAGACCAGAGAATGGCTATTGATTCCTGATAAACAAGCTTCCACGTTGGGAGATCAGGACCTCTCGATTTCTTCAAGGTCGAGGAGAAAGGACAATAACATGTGGCCTGGTCTTCTTTTCTTCGCCTCTGCCCCTTAAGGCCAGCAGGGTCATAAGCATCCAGGCTGGATAATACAAGAGGCAGGGCTCTTTGTATCTAAAATGAGAATCTTTGATGAGCTTGAAGAGCAACTTCAAAAGGACTGAAGGAGAAGAGAGGAAAGTTGAGGAGTACCGACCACATGTTTATCAGGTTGTAGATACACGAGGGAGGAGGGAAATGCTTCTAAAGTAAATGAAACCAGATGGTGAAACGTGCGCCTGTGTGGATGCTTGCCCTTTGAAATGAGATACAGTGGTCAAATATCATTTTAGCATATCACTTTGATGTTTGCTAATTGAGAGAGGGAAATTTTGTGTAACCTTAAAAAGCATGAGTCGGGAAATGAGCTGGCAAATGAGGATCTCACAGGAGACTATAAACAGTTGCGGTGTAATTGTACGCCTCATCTATCAAAGTTCTCAAAGAAACGGCCAATACACAGATAAAATGGAGCATGGCCAGTCTGGCTGCTAGGAATTTGCAAAAGGACATTTTTTTTCAAAATCAATTAGTAGATAGTAGGTTGCCTAAAAAACTAGTTCACTAAAAAAACTGCTTTTTGTATGACTTGTTCTTGCAGTCAAAAACATCTAGGCTAAGAAAACTGGTAGTCTTGAAAAAAAAAAGAAAAAAAAAAACTTTTAAACTTTTAAAAGTGTAACAATGCCATCTTACATAAAAAAAATAAAATAAAATAAAATAAACTTAACTTAACTTAACTTAACTTAACCTAACTTAACCTAACTTAACTTAACTTAACTTAACTTAACTTAACTTAACTTAACTTAACTTAACTTAACTTAAATTAAATTAAATTAGGGAGGATGCACCAACATTAAAATTTTGGCCAAAACTAACAATTATTTAAATACTTTATAATTATTTTCATGTTATGGCTGATAACATATATCAAAATTATATACTATTATTTGTTTGTTTTTTTTAAATAATAAAAATAAATAATAAATAAATAAATAAATGCTTTTGAAAAGTAATTTTTCCTGAATTAAAGCATCACAACAATGTATAGTACAGTACATGTACAGTATACAGTGTGAAAAATAGGTATCTATTTAGAGATTAGCTAAAGATTACATATAACAAAATAATTAAGCTTTTTATGACGACAATCCATCCATCCATCCATCCATCCATCCATCCATCCATCCATCCATCCATCCATCCATCCATCCATCCATCCATCCATCCATCCATCCATCCATCCATCCCAATATATTTGGTATCCCTACAAAAAAAAAAAAAAAAGTAGTTGTCGGTCGACCATTGTGATTAATCCCTACTATCTATTCTACATGCATCATGATTTCGGGTTATCGCTCTGTTAATATTTCATGTAAAACATGTTATGTTTATTTTAAATTAATGAGGCATGCTGGAGGCAATTCATCCACGCCTTGCAACACCAATTGTTTCAATAGAATAATCATTACCATATGGACAGACAAATAGAATTAAGACAGTAACATATTATATGTTACATAAATTATGTTGAACAGCCGTAACATGATTCATTTATGGAGAGATCAACCGCCCCGAAGAGAGGACAGGTTGATGGAGTGTCCTAGCTGACCGGCAGAACAACTTTGCTGCAGCGGGACCCCTTTCCATGTGCCTGCCCTTTGGCAGGTCACGCTTTCCAGCGGCGCCTTACCCTGGCACGGCGTGACCCCTGCGTGCCCAACTACACCAATGCCAAGAGCCAGGGAAAGCGTTCAGACATGAGTAATGATGCCATTGTAACCAAAGGAACAGCCGGAGAGGACAGCACATGCTCTCCTGCATAATGGAAACTGGAATGCTTGCAACTGGATTCCCTTCCTAACAGAATCTGCCAAATCAGGTTGGACTGCAGAAATTTCCCATTCAGCATCAATGTTCCAAAGCTAAATCTGGAGAGGAGAGTAACTGGAAAAAAAGAAACATGAGAGGTTAAGCCATAGGTTATAAGAGCGACGGAAAACACGCCAAACATGGCGTCTGGTGTGCCAGGAAAGTAGGCTGCGTCCTCATGAAGAAGCTGAATGAAGAAGAGATACTCTCCATTTAAATCAATTACATCAACATATTGTGGCCAATACCAGTGCATCTGTCCGCCAACATATTAAATACCCACTCATGCACTGTATCCGTGTGCGCAGTCTATGAACGTATGAGCGTGCTTGCCAACTGAAATGATGAAGGGAGAGAGCGGTGACAGTGATGCAGATGGAACGGTGTGATGGGAGCGTTTGCGTGACTGAGGAGGAGAGTGTCTGAAAGTGGGGAGGGGCGGGAGACGTGAGATTTCGATCTGTGCGCACGCAACATCAGCATCTGTGAGACAGCCGCTGTCGTCTACTGGGCTAAAAGAATCAGAAGAAAAGGGCAGCCTCCAGTGGACCAAATTCTTTGGCTTTGTTTAGATATGCATCCAAATACAATCCATTTCGATTTTTGTGGTCTAAAGAGCAAAAAACCATAATGTTAACAGCCAGATTCTGATGTTTACAAACCCTGATTCAAACTACATCCTTATTATACCATGATGGACATGAGCAGAGGCATGATTTTCTGCTTTCCATCGCCTCTTTCCACGCTGACAGCTCCTCTCAGTAGTTCTATGTGAAAGTCTCTTGGAATTGTGCTGATGCTTACATTGTTACTATAGCAACCAATGTAGATACACTGGATACTGTCTACGCTGTCTGAACAAACCTGCAAGATGACATTGAAGACAGTCAATTGCAAGGGTAGGATTTGAAAACCAAACTGGATACGTGTCCAGTGTGAACAAAGCTGTTGATTTATTAAAGAGATAGTTCACCAAAAATGGATGTCTCATCATTTACTCGCCTTCGTTTCATGTCAAACTTGTATGGCTTTTTTTCTTCAATGAAACAAAGACAAAGATGTTTTGAGAAAGTGTTTTATTTTATTTTATTTTTTTTGGTCCATACAACATAAGTAAATGGGAACTAAACACTAGCAAGATTACTCAAAATATCTTGTGTTCCACAGGAAAAAAAAATAATAATAATAATAATTGTAAATTTAGTAAATGAAAAGAGTAAATGACAGCAGAATTTTCATGTTTAGGTGAAATAGCCCTTTAACCCTTAAATGCATACCTCGGGTCTTTAGTGACCCGGGACGTCATTCACTACCCTCCTCCTTGTTAATTTTTTTAAGTTAGACATCAACCTTCTTGGTATTCCTCAATCAATTCATTATAAAGAATATAACAAAAACAAAATCATAAAATTATAAAAGAATGCCTATTTTTGTATTCATTTTTTTTGTAAAAATTGTATAGGTTCGCAAACGACCCGAGGTGTGTATGAGTGTACATATATTTTTTTCTGCACAACAATAATTGAAGTTTAGATGACGGAATAAGTGCAATTCACCTTTATTCCACAAGGCGGCAATGTCTGATACACAATGCTGCAGTGACGACTCATTCAGACAGAAAACGAAATAATAAGAAAAACATGAAATGGCTCAGCAATTTACTGCAGAACAAGTACTGAACGCAATCAAAATATTGATTTTGAAGATGTTGAAAATTATATAGTTTTGAGAATAAGTATGGCGAATGGGCTCATATTCGTGAACTCAAACATAAAACTAGCCTATTATTTGATGAATTTACTGGCAAATGAGCTCTGATGAGGACAGTGGTGATGGCAGAAAACATCTGCTCCAAAAGGTAACAAAATATGCTTTATTTTATTCTTCTGTAATTGTTACTCTAATATCAGAGGAGTTTTATATTATCACGACAGGTAGAGATCCGTCTGTGTTAGATATAGATCCGGGTCGATAAAGACCCGAATATGTAAGAATGATTGGCGAAACAGTCATGCATTTAAGGGTTAAGTAACAATGCTCACAAAGTAAAACTCATTAATAATAGTGATGTCAAAGTAAGTAAGCTCAGCAGCTGTCTCACAGAAGCTTATGACATTTTAAAAATGTCATGTTACCCGCATTTTGAGCACTGTTGAGCAGATTCTTAAACACCTCTGATTGCTCATTATGTTCACGCACTCAACAGATACGTCTGTGATTGGCAGTTTTTTATCAGAGGATATACTAGGGTACATCTGATAGACGTCTTCTTTCAAACGCTCCAGTATGTATGTGTAAGCGTTCGGTGAAGAGTGTCAAAGATGTCTATTTACAACATCTTTTTAAAGTGTTGATCACTGTAGCCAATCACAGACATATATGTTAAGCACATGAACACAATGGCCAATAAGAAGTGTTTAAGAATCCGCTCAACAGCGCTCAAAATGCAAGGGGGAAATGCAGGTATTGTCACATTTTTAAAATTTCAGTACTGAAGATGGTACTTTTGACAACACTAATTAACAAACATACAAATTACAACAGAAGTCAAATTCAAGGAAATATATACATCAAGTGAACTATTTTTTTTTAAAAGTAGTCAAACTACATATTTCTAAAAAAAAAGCTATTTATATTTCTAAAATACTTTTAAACATTAATTTTATTAATTACCATATTATATAAGCGCTTTAATGAATCAGAATTATAATATTGTTTTTTCTTGATATATAAATGAATAATAAAAACAATGAAAAAGTATACAGTTAATAAAAATAATGAACAGTTAACACTTAATGTACAGTATTTAAAGCTGCAGTCCGTAAATTTTGCCTCTTTGTCGCCATCTCTGTTTAAAACCTGCAACTGCAGTTATTAGCAGAATTATTATCGTTACGTGCGTTGTGCATCGGCATAACTCCTCAGTGCAGATTAATCTAATGTTTGCTGTCAGTCACCTCATTGGTGTGGATACTGTACTTCGGAATCACAGATTCTATGTCTTGGAAGTATGAACAAAGTAAGAATTTTCACCGGAAAATATAATCTGAACAAGTAAGTAACATGTCTGGCACTTTTGTTCTGACCAACTGAGGAAAAAAGCATTAGACCTACAATAAATCTAACGATCACTTAGCTCAGATCATGCCAAACTGTGCAAATTATTACTGGATTAGATTCTGCCATCAAAATGATAAGTCTAATTATTTCAGCTGCTGTGAGAAAAGGCTGTAAATGATCTGCTACAAGTAGCATCCTCACATGATATAGCTACTAGCCTGTGACTCCTTCCTTTCTGTTTACAGACGTGACGTAATGACGCAAAGACGAACAGCTGCATGCTCAAATTTCCTGTGGAAACCCGACAGTACTGCTCTTATTATAAAATATTATTACAAGCTAAGGTAAGTAGATAGTTTTGAACACTGGCTGGTCATGTACTTGCTCAAAAATAGATTTTGGATAATTTTTAACCAAAAAAAGACTGCAGCTTTCATAAATAAAACACATAACTAATAAATAATTCCATAATTCATATAAATAATTAATATAATCAAATAATTAATGTATAAAATACTGACTTAAATGAGATCAGACAGCAAAAACTTTTTAGAGGCTATGTTTTAACATTAACATTTAACATTAAGTTGCACAAAATGAGACAGTTGTGTTTGGTCAAACTTTATTGGAAAAGCTACAAAAAGAAAACAGTTGAGCTATAGTATTTATTTAAAAAAATGCATATAAGTTAGAAGCGGTAGCATTTTCTAGGAAGAAAAAAAAAAAAAAAAAGTAAAACTGTCCTTGACAGCTTGATGTTAAATGTTGTTGTAGTCTGTATTGTATGTTTACACAATGAAAGAAGGTCTGCACCGAAACGTAGAACAGAACTCGATGCATTAATCCACAATATAAAGCTTTAGTTCTCTTTTGACTGACAGACAATTTGTTTAGGTGGAGAGCTTCCCTTGTTAAACAAAAGCAGCAAAGCAGAAGTTTGAACCTGAAGTATGACTTGCTTCAGAAAACCTGACAGGAAAGTAAAGTGAAGAGTTTCAAGCGGGTGTGTGACATGCCTGCTGTCTGAGGTGTGAGAATAGTGCTTGCATTCTCAATGCTTTGAATCAGTGAAATGTAATTCAGTATATGAAAAGCTTTCTCTTTCACACTCCCCATCCTTTTTATTTTAAGTCTTAACAGGAATGTGTGATACCACCTAAGCATCTAATAAACGGGGCTTGTTCCTATTCCTCCTATCTAGAGAGAAAGGAGAAAAAGGGACAGACTGGCGGTAATGAAAATGGTTTCCTTTTGTTCTTTGACTGTGAACAGGAGCAGAAAGGTTGTAATTTAACTGCTGGGAGTGCCATGAAGACATTGGATGTAATAATGGCTTTTGCTATCTAATTTGTGTAGGGATTTGCCTGGACACAGTTGATCTCCATAGGCCTTAATGCTACTCCGCCTCTGAACGAGAGAGAGAAAGAGTGAACGAGAGGTGTGAGCCTGTGTTAAAACAGCAGATGGAGTGAAAGTATTTGATGTAGAGCCTAAATGGAATCTTTATCCTTTCTATTTCAGGACAAGACGTACACAATGCAAACGGTTACAACCGGAGAACATGTGGACAAGCTTTCAGCAAAATCTTGAGTTAAGGTCAATAAAAGTTCACGATCAAAACAAAATCACAGTAGCAAATTAGAATTTCAGCCTTTAGGTGATATACGCATCATCAGATGAGTTCTACATTAATGTTGCTTGCAGTTCCGATGTTGCTTGGCAACCGCAAACAGCCTGCAGTCAGGCTAATGAACTATATCACTTGCCAGAAGATTTGTTTATTGTAATTATTATTCATAAGAAACAATTCTAATACTGTAATTATTCTTATTAAAGTAATACATTTAATTAATTATTGAACATTGCTGTTTCTTTTATAGTTGCTGTCACCACTTCATGCTGCCCAAATGCCCATACAATCTAGCTGTAGTCGTGTCTAAAAACACCTGCCTTAACCACTTTCTAATGGGGTCATGAATAGTTATCCTTGATCTTTTAACATGTAAGGCATCAATGTACAATAAAAACATACTGTACAAACATACCTATCAATACTGCACAATCAATCTCCTATTTATGTTGTGTTTGCACTGTTAGTTAAGATGAAAGCATTTGTGAGAGTACAGAGGTTGAGCTGCAGTGGTGAGATTATTGAATTTGTGAACTCAAAAGACTGCTATCGACAACAATGCTCAGCGCTGAATAATTTTTTGCATCAGAAGTAGATCTAAATATAATGCTGAAATCAACACTTTCCACAATTAATGATTCGCTGCAGCTGTAAAAAGTGTAGTAAAAGTTTTCAAGAGTTCCACATGTACACTAATACTTCATATACAAAGATGTAACCCATTCATTGCAGTCTGTTGAAGCCTTGGGGTGCTTTCACACTTTTCAGGTTTGGTTTGATTAGAACAAACTTTGGTGCTATTGCTCTGTTAGTGTGGTTCATTTGAACAAGTGTGAACGCTGCCATCCAAACCCTGATACGCAACAAGCGAACTCTGATGCAGTTCGACTGAAATATGAACTCAACATGGACCAAAGACATGTAAACGAACCAAAAAAAGGACATTATGTCACAATATGTTAAAGGGTTAAAGGGTTAGTTCACCCAAAAATGGAAATTCTGTCATTAATTAATCACCCTCTGGTCATTCCACACCCGTAAGACCTTCATTCATCTTTGGAACACAAATTAAGATATTTTTGACATTTTGGTACCCTTTGAAAGAAGAAAACGCAACAAATTTAGTCCCTGTTTCGGACTAAAACAAACAATCCATAGGTGTGAAAATGCAATAAGTGTGAACACACCCTTAGAGTGCTTTCCAGTTCACACTTAATGCATTTTCATACCTATCTATTTAAAGGAGACATGCCCCTTCAAATGGAGCATTTGTATCAGAGGGCTAAAATCAGGGTTATTATTGGTAACTAAACTAAAATCATAAAAAAAAAACAACAACAAAATTTTCTTTACTTGAAATAATATAAATATCAATTGAAATAAAATAAAACATAAAACAACTTTTATTCAGCTAGTTGCCAAGGCAACACTTCTCATTTTCATTTACTTTAAAGGTGCAGTGTGTAATATTGATAGCTAGTGGTTAAAATGGGTACTCCAGTCCAAATTTAAAATATTAGAGTCCTCCTTATATTTGATTCACACTGGTTGCCAGATTGAGGACAAGCAACAGGAATGAGAGCAAAAGACAAATAAAGGTGACGAGCCTTACACTGTAAGTTGATGAGCTGATTTTTTAGCTGGCTAAAACAATAGACTGTGTTTTCCACCAAATGACAACCTGGGGTGTCAAAATACTGTTGGGTAATTGGCAGTGGGCAGGATCACACAGACCAAAACAAAAACAGACATTCCGACATGGAACACACATTTCGAAGTAAAATAACTGGCTGTAGCATTGTTTTTCAGAGAAAAAAGTATGTGAATTTAGCATGTTTCCTAAATCTCTGCAAACTAGGGATGTAATGATTCACTCAACTCACGATTTGATATGATTCACGATATTTGTTTCACGATTCGATTTTTTTTTAACAAAATAAGATTTAAATGAAAAAGTGTCTTTTTTATTATTTCTCTAACAAAATGTTGCATATTTCTTTGTGAAATTATGCTACATAAAACTTCATAACAGCAGACAGGCTGCATGAGAATGAAAATTCACTGTCTTGACAGCAGGTGGTGCTTATATACAGTGCTTCCATGGTTACCGCTATAAATAAAGCACATATGCTGAAACTACATTAAAATGCATCGTACGGAAGTAAGATGAAAAGAAAACACCATCTTTGAAGCAGCACTGAAACTGTAATTTTGACCTTCAACCATTTGGGGCCATTGAAGTCCATTATAAGAAGAATAATCCTGGAATGTCAAAAATCTTAATTTCTTTTTGACTAAAGAAAGAAGGAGATGGACTTCTTGGATAACAGGGGGATGAGTAAATTATCAGGAAATATTTATTTGAAAGTGGAATAATCCTTAAAGGTTGAACCACTGTAGTCACATTTACTATTTTATAAATGTCTTTATTACCTTTCTGGACCTCAAAAGGTGCAATGTCGTTTCTGCCTTTTTCATCAAAAATATCTTAATTTGTGTTCCGAGGACAAACAAAGGTCTTACGGCTTTGCAACGACATGAGGGTTAGGGTAATACTTAATGACAGAAATTTCATTTTTGGGTGAACTAACCCTTTAAGCTGAAGAACTAAAAAACTAAATAAACTAAACTGAAAACTAAAACTTAAAGGTCCCGTTTTTCGTGGTTTTTTGAAGCTTTGATTGTGTTTATGGTGTGCAATATAACATGTGTTCATGTTTCGCGTGTAAAAAAACACAGTATTTTTCACATAATTTACTTATCTGTATACCGCCGTTTCCACTGTCATAAAAACGGGCTGATGACTTCCTTGTTCTATGAAGTCCCTCCTTCAGAAATACGTAACAAGTTTTGATTGTGCCAGCGGTTCCTGTGTTGTGATTCGACAGCAGCTTAGCGCTCCTTGCGCGGAAAGGTCACGCCTCTTACCATAACGTGTGCTGCACATAGATGTGGATTATTGTGGTGTTGTGCCGAATGAACACAAAAGACAATAATTCCCGAGAGACTGAACTCTTTAATCTCCACAAGCAGCGACAGAAAATGGACAACGTTAGCACTCACTCAGAAGAGTACCTCATACGGAAAACAGCCATATACATAAACATAGTCCCCTCTTGTGGCCATTATGTGCACTGCAGTCCAACATTAACTATTGCAGTAAGGATACCACAATTATAATTTTCGGGAACGAGTTAAACATAAATTGTAACCATTGATCTCTAAGTACAGCGTCCCTGGGAAGGCCAAACAAAGGTGATTGGACTGCGGGATGAAAATAACACCGTTTCGACGACATGGCGACAAACACACTCTACAAACGCAACTCTTGTGTATTCCTGTGGGCGGAGGTTAGTCAAAAAACTGTTTTAGTGACGTCATTAAAGAAGGAAGTAGAGGGATGTAGTCCAAACTGGCCGTTCGATGTAGGCGACTTCTGTTAAATAAAACATCTCGCTTGGCATTGAACTTTGAGCTTTAAAATTTTACAGATTTTATTTATACTCTAACAACAACATTACACACTAACTAAAGTTTGAAACATGGGATCACGGAGAACGAGATCTTTAAAAACCAAACAGATGTATTTAAAAATAAATAAATAAAAATTCCTAAAACTTAAAATTAAAACAGAAAATATAAAAATAAAATCTATTTAAAAATGTGAACAATAACTATGATAGAATATTAATATTAAAATAACACTGAACCATTTCTTAATTGACAGATTTTGTTGTAAAAACCCTATTAACATTATAAGTGCACATCCGAAAGCAATTCTTGACCCTTTAACACACATCTTGTGTCTTATTGCATTATTTCATAAATTACACAAATGTGTCAAACTATGAAATGTATTCATGAAACTTTAAGTGTAACGACAGGAAAATGTGTTTCACAATCTCCTGAGATCGAATTCACAAACATAACACTGGATGTTTGACCAAATTCAAAATTAGCAAAGAAAATAGGGCAGATTTCAACTCCAGGGAAGCTGAAATAATTCTGGTGTGTGTGTGTGGGTCAGGTTCTGAGGACCAAATGTGCCCTAAAGGATAGTAAAACCTGAAATCACCTACACAGAGGGATCAGCCAAAAATCCTGATGAAGAAAAATGCTTAATTAACTTTTTTTTTTATTATTATTTCTGTGGAAGTTGGGTTTAAGGGATAAAGTTAGAGGACGGAAGTCACAGTGATAGAAAAATGTATTTGTGTGTGATCAAATTTGGCTTATTAATTGTTTTCAATGTCAGTCCACATGGCTGAGAGCCGTCAAGCCCAAAGCTGTCAGCCTGGACCACCGCATGAACAGGTGTTAGCTCCAAGGTAAAAACCAAAAGCTGTTCATCCATCAGTCTCTTTAAATAGTGTCTTTTCCTTCCCTGTCCACCTCACTGCAGGATCCAAGAACTACACATTTATTTTAGCTCCTGAATCTGCGCCCTGCTGAACTAACTTATAGCTGTAATGCAGTTTACCACCGTTTTTCTAGTTTGGATGTGGAGCTCAGGCTTACAGCAGAGCAGATGTGCAGCTCTAGCGCAGCTGTGACTCTGTGAAATGTATTTACTAGTGTGCTTCAGTGACATGTGTCATTGTCTTAAGTCTTTTTATCATAAGAACAACATAGTACAGAGGAAGTGGATGTCTTCCATTTATATGAAAGCTAAATTAAAGTATGTGTTGAATCACAAACTATAAATCTGTGTTCCTAAGTGACAGTTCACTGGTGGTAACCCTCTATCACACCATCTGCCATGCCTCCTGTCCTTATATATATGAGATTATTTCCTTAAGGAGCTTATGATGCCAAAAGGACTGATGCTTTTAATTGGAACTCAAAAGCAGTGCAAACAAACACATGCAGATGGGTACAAACACTCACTCTCACACACACATACACTGGTGCTCTCGGAGAGCAGCAAGTTCTGTGATCCAGAGGCTGGCAACAGCTGTTGGCAAATAATGTGAGGTAATGTGTGACTCTTTAAAATCGTTAAAAAGGCAGTTCCCTAAATACTCAGAGTGTCAAACAATTAACTAAAATAGACTCTGTCATACTATACTAAGAAGCTATACAAAGAATTTTATACTTACTGGCCCTGATTTACTAAAATCCCAAAATAAAGGGTGTTAATTTGCTTGTGAAATGTATCAAACATATTGTGTGTTACATAAATGTAATTCCTTATTTGAAAATAAAATAAAATTTATTAAGATCCTAAATAAAGGGTGTTAATTTGCTTGTGAAATGTATCAAACATATTGTGTGTTGCAGAATTTTATGTAATTACTTATTTGAAAATATATAAATACATTTTAAATTCATATTAAAATATATAATATACAATATACAATATTAAAATAAAATAAAATAAAATAAAATAAAATAAAATAAAATAAAATAAAATAAAATAAAATAAAATAAAATAAAATACTGGCCGCACTATGTTTTCTCAGTTCTGCCAAAATAACAGCAGAGTGCACAACACCAATCACATTAATACCTGCTGTATTAATTCACCGTTTCTGAAATTACTTTTAGGATTAATAAATCCTGTGCTATAAATCCGGTGCCATTTAATCCATTTGCACTGACATTGGTTTTTATTTTTCATGTTTAAATCCACATCACAAATTACATATTCATTAAACTGACAAAAAAGACAACCTACTTCACGTGTTTGAAAGACACAATCATCAATAAACTGCATGAAAAAATGTATCCAAAAATTGAAACCATTTTTTTTTTATCTAAACCCCTCAAATAAACCATTTTACATTATTTAGTATACATTTTATGCATTTTTCCTCCCTACAATCCAAGCGAATTTAGGTTTTACCATCCTTGTGGGTTCATTTGGTCCTCACAATGTTGGCAAAACCTGACCCACACACACATACACACACTAAAACCTACCCTAATTGCAGAGGCAACACCTGTCATATCATTGCCAATCTACAACCAGCATCTCTATCCCACAATGCTAACATGATGGTAAAAGTCTGGACAGTGCTCCCACCAGAGGCAGCCAAATTGGACGTTTCACCTCACTGCATGACTACTAGAGAGCCACTCCAATGGCGGACCTATTAGCAGGACAGATATAGCTCTCCTGGGAAGATGGCTAGAGAGAGAGAGAGAAACGGAAGGAAAGAGCGAAAACCAAATGGAGGGGTGGGATTTTACCCAGCATACTAAGTATGAACTGTATATTTCTAGTTATCTGTCTTCATTTCTGTCAACTGGTTTTGGATCACACCCACATTAACCTCAGCTATTAAGTTCCTCTTATTCGCTCCTTAGCGCTGTATTAAAATCTAATACTCAAGACTAATGCATTTCCTACCATGGCATTTTTTTTAACATTATGACAGGCTAACAGGAGGGCCCATTTGAGACAGATATGCAGAATAAGAGGCTACGCCAAGTCCCCTGGGTGGGGGCATTCATTACAGTATTGTATTAAAAATACAACCGCGCTGAATAAGATATTGATCAAGCTGTGTGGACTGTGAAGCTGCCTGCAGAATTGCAATAATGGTGTAGAAATTGTTCACTGCAATTCATTGCAGCCAAAATAATGTTTTGATATATATTACATGCCAACAGTTAGACTCTAAAAATCATTTCCTTATTTGTTTTTTTTTTCTAAATTACAGATTACACACTTTTTAATCTTCCCTTTTTTCCATTTTTTGAGAAATCAAGGAAGACATCTGTGTTTCATTTGTCTGTGTGTGTAAACTAAAAAGCAGCATTGTGTTGTCTGTCACTGAATTTGATGTTCTAGCCGATGTGCTCTGTGATTTGGCTGTTGCACAGCTGAAACTCCTCTTTTGCTGTTTTTTTTTTTTTTTTTTTTTCCTGCCGTGCACCTGATGGGTTTGAACAATTTGCTCTGCTGGCAGAAAAAAGCATAATCAATCGGGAGATTACAGATAAAAGGCTTTAAAACCAGCCGACCAAGGCACTTTCTACTATAACAATTACACCTAGGCCTACCTCAGGTAGCGGCAATTAAACTGCGAGGGAGTGAGGGGGTGGAAAGAATGAGAGAGAAACAAAGAAGGGAAATGGACAGAAAGAATTTGCAGTGGAGGTGATTCAGGTGAAACATCGTAAAGTCAAGGCAAGCCACTCGGCGGCCATATTGGCAATGCTTCTTATGGAGCTATCCTTCAAAAGGTTGGGGTCAGTAAGATTTTTTTTTTTTTTTAAGAAATTAGCTTTAAATTGATCCAAACACTTTTGACAATAAAAAAACTTTTACATTTCAAAATGGGCACAAAGCATATGCACATTTTAGCAACATAATCAGTGGGTTTATAACTCACCCAAACAAACAAAAATATTCTCATAGTCCCAAAATATAAGAGTAATGGTAGTGAAAAGGACGAACTGAAACAAAAAAAAAGAAGATATAGACGAAAGAAAAAAAAATGAGTGAAGAGGTACGCATAAGCTGACAGTTGTAAAGCATTCTGTCATCAAAACCACTGAGTGCAGCCAGTCCCACACAAAGGCCAAGGACACAGAGTTCTCCTTCATTCACTCTTTCATCTTCATTGCTCTATCTCTCTTACACTCGCCTCCTTTGCTGCTTTCATTCCTTTAGTTTAAGCCATCAACCGGTATCCATGATGAAAAATGGAGGGGGCAGTGAGGAGAGAGACAGAGAGAATGAGCCCAACATTCAGCAAAAACACCTATATAAAGTATTGACAGTGTTTGTGTGTATGCAGAACCAGCATGTCCTATAGGTGATACAGGAGTCGGCTACGGCCTTGTAAGACATGTTAGACAGTCTAGAATAAATGACTAAATCACAATGCTGGAAGTGAAAACTCTTATCAAGTAAACCACACAAACTACAACAATAAAAAGCTCAGAAAAAAAGTGTACTGTGATTTATTAAATTATTATTATGAGAATATATTGAAAACTGGAAATCTATATTTTAATTATGATGTTATATTTTTAATGTTGTGTTTCCATGTACAGTATATAGGCTATTTAATCCACACCACCATTCAAATCAGTAAGGTTATTTGATGTTTTTGAAAGAAGACTTTTATGCTCACCAAGACTGCATTTATTTAATTTAAATAAACAGTTACAAAATACATAACAAAATGACTGTTTTCTATTTTAATATATTTTAAATAAACTTTAAACGGCACATTACTTCATTATTCAGAAATCATTTTAATATGTTAAACTCTAATATATAAATATGGTGCTCAAGAATAATTTCTTATTATTATCAATGTTGAAAGTCATGATACATTTTTTCAAGATTATTTGATGAATGGAAAGTTCAAAAGAACAGCATTTATTTAAAATAGTTATTTTTTTTGTTACATTAAAAACGCTTCCCTGCCAAACAGAATTTTCCAGCTTCCAGTGTTTTCATTGTTATATGGTAGGTGACACTATTACACATCTTCTTAAAGACTACTAAATCTCCTAATCAAAATACATGAGAAGAATATGCAGAAACAAGGGATATCATATGTAATCATATGCATATGTAAAATAATGTGATCACCAAAATTAAACAGCATCTATGTTGTTCTGAATCCGATCTAGATGTAGTCTTTGACAGAAACGTGATTTTGTTAGCATTTTGCTCAAAATGTTGCTTTTTTATGAAACTTAACCACATTAAAATGTTGATAAAAAAGAATACATGAAGCTAGAATGTTTAATTTTCATTACCTAAATTTGGGGCCTGTGTGCACATATAGTACATACAGTATATCTGTACATACAGCCATGTATATGAACATCTACAGTACATAGCATATACTCAATTACACCTGTAGTTTTGCAAATGTTTGTGAGGCATGTGTGTCTGCACCTCAGGTCTAGCCACTTTGAGTTACACTCATGGCTCTCGACAGGAGGGGAGAGTGTGTGCTTGTTTGTGCGAACGCATTCATGTAAAGCAGCCGGAGGAATAATGTCTGCTGTCTAAACAGTGACCATCACCATTACTGTTGTCAGGATGATGTCATCAACATCTTTCTACATCGCATCAACCATATGGCCCTTTCTTTCGTTTACACTAACACCACACAAACAAAGTAAAAAAAAAGCATTAAATACTAAAATAAAGAAGTTTTTTTTTCACATCCTTTTACAGCTATTCAAAGTGCTTGCATGAGCCATATTATTATTATCCATTATGGTGCATTTGCAGAAATCTTGAAGGGCAACGCACTATATGTACCAGCTTACCATCTGACAAAAGATCACTGAGCAAAGAAAGTAAAATGTGCTGGCCTGGAAATACAGACCCTGCTGGCCTGCACATATCCTATTCTCGTGCAAAGTGCAGAGTAAACAGAAAAACCGAACCCAGTGCCACGTCTTGTTTCCACAAAGCATTGTGGGCGAGTGTGCTTTGAGTGCAAAACATATACAGCTCGAGTTTAGGACAGGACTGCCCTTTAAGCGCAGACTCTGCAAGGCTTTTTTCCCTCCTTTGTGATCTCTCTCCTTCTTTTAATCTCTGAACGAATGCAGAAATGGTCAGCGCAGGTGTTATTTTCCAGTGGCCCTAGCAGCTCTGCAGGTGGACTATGCTTGTCACGCAGTCCATTATATCCCGCACATGCGCAATGCTTCCAACACTGCATTATGGAGGCAATTTTAGGCTCTATAACAGCATAAATTCAATAGCAAAAACATGCAATTTAAAAACTGCCCCCCATGGAGTCAAATGTACATGAAAAAGAGGTCTGTCTATACAGCGACTCCCAGGGCAAGTGCCTCATCTTTGACAAACAGCCAGACCGAACGCGTGTGAACCGTACAATAGAACCGCGAGGGGTGATTGACCGAAGTGAGTCGAGAATGATTGAATGAGCATGCTGGGAAAATGTGCCAGCTCTGAAACTCTGAACAGAATCGAGGGAGCAGAGGTGAGTCTTCAGTAATCACTAACAAAGATTGGGTTCTCAGTGTCAGCCAACAGACCTGAAAGTATGCAAAGTAAATTTCAGGAAAAAAAACCCCAAAGATGTACATCTGCTGCCGCAGCGATGCTTCGGTCGGATGGAGTCACGCGGGTTTGTGGACCAACATTGAAAAACAATAATCACATTTGAGATCTGGCATATTCAGAGTCATGCAGAGCTGTATCCGGGAACATATTTCTCAAGTACTCACCATGGCCAGATGACAGCAGGGTATCTACAAGTGAGAGAAATGGAGAGAGATGGTTAGAGGAAGAAAACAACTTTTATACACAAAATAGATATTAGTAAGTACCCTCAATCAACAGGATTCAGCACAAAAAAACTATGCCAATATGTACACATAATGGTTGAACATAATGCTTTAAGACACTAGAGAGAGATTAAATTAATACAATAATTGTGCTATTGTGGCTGGCCAATGTAGCCAATTAATTCAAAAACAGATTCATTCAAGTCAAGTAATTTTAACGGGGCGAGTCATTGAATCCTTTATTCAACCATTTTGTTCAAACACACTAATTCATTTAGAAGTGAATCAATCTTTTTAATCATTCATTCAATCAATTAATTCAAACATAGTGATTCATTGAAATGACTGTAAATATGAGTCACTGAATCATTCATTCAACCAATTTGTTGAAACACAGTGATTCATTTAGGAATGATTCAAATGACTGTCTTTATTAGACTTTTGAATCATTAATTCAAACAATGCATTTAAAAACAAAGATTTATATAAATTACTGTAAATATAAGTGAGCTGTTGAATCATTCACTCAAACAATTTATGAGTTATTAAATCATTCACTCAACCAATTTGTTCAAGCACATCTATTTGTTGAGAAATGAATCAAGCGATTATCTTTAAGAGTAAGTTAATTGATTCATTAAATCAATCACTTTAAGTTCAAAAACACTTAATGACTGTATGAACCACATAATCATTCATTCAACTGGAATGAAAACACTACACTCTAAAAAATGCTGGGTTCAAAACAACCCAAGTTGGGTTGAAAATGGACAAACCCAGCAATTGGGTTGTTTTAACCCAGTGGTCGGGTTAAATATTTGCCCAACGTGCTGGGTAGTTTTATTTAACTCAACTGTTGTATAAAAATTACTGTTTTGCTTGCTTAAAATGAACCCAAAATATGCTGGAAATTAACATTTATTAATATGTTTAATAAATTAGCATTTGTTAATAAGATAATTAATAATAAACCATAAACATTTATTAAACTGCTTATTAATAAATGTACACCTTTTGATTATTATTATTGCCTCTAGTAATTATGTGTCTGATTTTTAATTTCTCACCTATTTTGGATTCATTTTAAGCCAGCCATATAGTCATTTTTAAACAGTAGTTGGGTTAAATAAAACTACCCAGCAGGTTGGGCAAACATTTAACCCAACCACTGGGTTAAAACAACCCAATTGCTGGGTTTGTCCATTTTCAACCCAACTTGGGTTGTTTTTAACCAAACATTTTTTAGAGTGTATGCTTGGAGTCGCAAAAGTTGATCTTTGTTTGGAACTATTTCTGTTAGAGAAGCAAAACTACACAAAGTTTCTGGCAACATTTTTAGTTTTATTAAACCAGTAATATTAACTTCTTGCCAAATCACAGCCAACATTATTTAACAACAGCTCTCTTGCTTGTGTGATAATGCTTAAAAATATAATACTAACAACCGAGAATAACCTTGCGCTTGAATGCTCATACTGTTCTTCCAAGGTTTTCCCCTTTAATTTTACTTGTATATATTCAGAGTTCCACTTCACTCTCTATGCAAAATAGGAACGGGGAATTGAATTTTCAATGAGCCAGCTCAACTGACTGCATCTTCTTTGGGTTGAAATACAGTTTTGTCTCAAAGTTCATACATTCCTTTACCTGCGAGTACACAATCCACGTTTCAAAACTTCTGCATGTGGACAATCACACACATAAACAGACAAAATCCAGAGTGCTGTAGGTCTTCCGAACAATGTTCCTTTATTCTACATAAAAAACAATTTCTCATTTATTCAGTATCTCATCCCCCACTGCTGCGAATTCAGACAGTTCCTCTCTCCTCCCCAAGGCTTCACGCAGACTCATTGGCACACAATCTGGGCATTTTGGCATGGATGCAGACTCTAACGCAGCGTCTGAACTCTCGCCCATGCCTAAACCTTGTAGCGCTCACCAGGAGATGACTAACAATCACTGTTACGATTTCAGACTCCCAGCACGTATGGGGCAGACTTAGCCAACTGTAAAACATCAAGGAACTTGCTTCTACCCTGAAAGAAACCTTAAAAATAAATACTTCCTTCATTTGAATTATGAACTAAGAATCTCTCCTCTGCTGATGATTCATTCGAGATGCCGACACACGTTTAGGTTCAATTAAGCAGCATCTGCCTGAAGAAAATAATTGTATAAAACATTTTCAGCATGCCAAGGACCCACTCAGCCTTTCCTGTCTATACACTGTCTGTTCCCTTGAGTCACGAGCCCACGTTGTGTTTAAATCACTCTAGCTGGATGACTATACGTGCGCTCTTTCATACATCTTCGAAATGGAAAGGTCATCGCAATTTATTTCTCTCTCTGAAAATACAGATTACTCAGTTTCTTGTTCAATAGTGTTTTCGGTCAATGCCTGCATGCAGCATAAAAAACCCAAACTAAAGCCATTGACAATGTTTCCCATGAACCGTGCAGAACAAGTTCTGCTTTACATCTCGGCATTCGGGTTTTGTAGCAATTTCGACAGAGCATTGAGGTCTCCAAAGATCCTCTGCAACACATTACTGAGCTCATTCTTGTAACAATACAGAGCCAATATAATTAAAACTGTGCTAATGAACAAGCAAATGTACCAAAAAAAAAAAGGAAAAAAAAGAAAGTTTCATATTAAGTGCAGAAGTAACGCTCAATTCTGCTGGGTCTTGTTAAAACAAGCAGAGGGAGACAGAATGAGAAAGAAGACGATGCAAAGAAATATATCTACCAACAAAACACTCCCACAACAAAAACATGAATAATTCATTGCACAAATGGCAACAAACAACATTCTGTTCCACATGGATTTCTGTATTAATTGGAGTGAGTGTAGTGAGAAGTAGAAATTTCCATGTTTCCTCCATGTCTTTCTCCCTACTGGAGAGAAAGCAGGAAAGTTAGCTTCATACAAATTAATTAGTTGTCTGATTATGAAAAACAACAATGGACTTTATTGTTTTTGTTTGTTTTGATTAATTATTACTAATGGGTTGCGTGCAGAATAACAATGAGGTAAAACGTTCTTGATTGCTTTAATAAGCCGAAGTGCACTGCTGAGGGTTTAGGTCGTCAAAAGCAATGACAGTGAAAAAAAACATCATTCGGGGATTGTTTGCATTATTTGAGCTTCTCTAGAAATGGAACATACATTGTTTTAATGTTTATTGTCACTATATTGATAGGAGATTTGAACCTGAACCTCCCACATCAACACATGTGTTTGGATCCTTTTTTATATTTATTTGAATAATGTATTCAGCCACAAAAATATCAACTGGATACAAGCCAAACCAGACTGGAAAAAAAAATCCATCGTGTTTGCTTTAGTAAATTGCTGTTGTCTATTACTGATTATTTATGTGCAACAGGATTAAGCCAATAATATACTTTACGCAAATATGCCAAAGTAGACGCAACTGAACACCACTGGACATACTAAACGTGTGGAAATAAGCCTCAGTACTCAAGGGGGCAGTAGAGTTTCCTTGAAATGTCTTTGCAACCACACTAAATAGAGTACCTCAGGGATGACGCATTTTTGTAGGCAAAACCCGGAAGCGAGTTAGCATTTTAGGGCTTCCGGTTCCAACGGCGTCAAGTATATGGGTTTTTTGAATGGGTTTTTTGCTAAATCGCCTGAAATAAGGTCTGTGGTTAACAAAGCCTCTAAATATTTTCACGTTTTGATCTATGACATAAATCACACCAGTTATAACCCGCTTGTGATTTTTTAAACCTTTATTGTGTCTTAAAAAAGGCGGTTGCTAACAAATTGCTAAAAGGGACTACTTCCTTTGGCGGGGACTTTAGACGTCACCATGATAAACAGGACATTTGGACAGCATTTCTCTTGAAAAAGTGGATAAGTCTTCATACACAGCACAGATCATAATCAGCGAGCCTGTTTATAAATGATGTTGTTTTTTAAATACAGTTTGAGGAAGCTTGGTGGTGGTGACGTTGATCCGCGACCATGGTGTGCTTTATAGCCGACTGTTAGCTTTTTATATCTGACCACTTTATTTAGGCTTCAAAATGTATTTATGTTAGATTATCTTGATAGACAAAACGTGTAAGTGTCATAACCCTTTATTAAACACCGAGCTTATTTTCTGCGATTTTCCAAAAGTCTACGGGAAAAATGCATAGTCTTTCAACCGAGGGAACCCGTGCACCCCTAACTTCCGGGTTGGCCTACAAAAACGCGTCATCCCTGAGGTACTCAATTGTTGCTAAATTGTCGGACCCTAACCATAACCTTAAACAGTATTATTATACAGTTAGCCAGCTATATAAACATGGACAATTTAAATAATTTGCAAAGCTTTTCAAACTGTTGCTCTGACAATAGTTGACCTGAAAGAAATGGCCATAGAAGAAAACATGCTGTTAATGCCCAAAATAGTGACCATTGTGGCAACCCTGAAGGTGTGATTACATTCTATATTCAATAGTAATATGTAATGCAATAGTAATATGAAGCACAGTTCACACAGAAGTCACTTTCAAACCAAGCAGCTAACTATTGGTCAACATTGCGAATTCATGCGACAAAATTGGCAATGTGAAATCTGCCTGGGGAAATCTTTCATCCTCACAAAAATCCAGATTGTGTGAATTTCTATTGAAATCACTGGATTATGGCAACAAAAATTCAATGAACAACAGTAAATGTGACTGCACCCTAAAAATGCACTATTTGCATTATAAATTGCCATCTGACACATTTTAGAAAGCCACAACAACTGCATGAAAACATAGCATTTGCGTTTACGTCCCCGCATAGAGTTTATTTCTGGCCTTAAAGGGATAGTTCACCCAAAAATGAAAATTCTGTCATTAATTACTCACCCTTATGTTGTTCCAAACCCATAAGACTTTTGCTGATCTTTGGAACCCAAATGAAGATCTTTTTGATGAAATCTGAGAAATTTCTGTTCCTCCATAGACAGCTACTGTACGCAACTACCAATTTGACCCTTCAAAAAGTTCATAAAGAGATTGTAAACCTAATCCATTTGAATTGGGTGGTTTAGTACAAATTTTCTGAAGATACTTGATCACTTGAACAGATATAATTTAGGCTTTTATTCACATATAAGCATTGATCAGAGAAGCTCAAATGTGCTGCATAACACATGAGAACAAACCTCATTGGTTCTCACACGAGTCATGCAAACATGCTTGAGCTTCCGTTTGCCACAACTGATGTGTGAGTTGATGAATATTTATATGTGAATAAAAGCCTAAATTCACAGTTGATGGTTCCCACAGATTTTTTTTTTTTTTCATTCTATGGAAGTCAATTGGGTCAATAAACTGTTTGGTTACCCACATTCTTCAAAATATCTTCTTTTATGTTCAAATGAAGAAAGAAACTCATACAGGTTTGGAACAACTTAAAGGGTGAGTAAATGATAACAGAATTTTCATTTGTGGGTGAACTATCGCTTTAACTAGCCTAACCAGCACTGTTTTTGCTGGTGAACTCTAAGAAAAGTCATGCTGGTCTTTTCCACAGGGTAGGCTTTATGTTATCTATGTTGTAAACCCGGCAGAGTTTGATCTTGAGGATCTAGCTTTAGTCAGGATAAAGTGAAGATGGAAGTACAAACCATCTTCTGATCTGAAGTCCAAAGTGACCAAAGAATATCACTTTCAATCTAAGGATGTCTCAGTATGTCTGGAGCCTCCATGCATAATCCCATATCTCTAAACCTTTGCAGTTGTGGGCGCAGCCTCTCACTGTCATGTGACACACCATAAAAGAGGTAATATCCTGTAGGTGTGACATGGTTAAATCCGGCCACGTGCAACCATAGAGCAGATCAGGAGGATTTCACACATTCAGAGAGGTAATCGAAAAGAGTCTCCACAAACATACACACACACATGGCAGAGGTAACGGAACAACAGAGGGATGCACGTACAGCACAAACAGATTGTAAGGGTAATTCAATTTCCTGCTGCAGCGCTGAGGCTCAAATGGTCTCCATCAGTGGTTCAATCAGCGGCTGGTTCTGTAATTTCCCCAGCTGGACTCTCACCTCGTCTCACGCATTGAAGGGATGCACCCGGGCCAGCGCTGATACTCCACCAAAATACTAAAGTACAGAACTAGCACTTTAGATGATACAGTAGAATGCTGTAAGAATGCACAGCACACGGTCTGTTAAACCTGTTGTTGCTAAACAAAGGAAGATACACCGGTAACACTTTACAATAAGCTTCATTGGTTAACATTAGTTAACTACAGTAGTTAACATGAACTAATAATGAACTGCACTTATACAGCATTTATTAATCATTGTTAATGTTAATTTCAACATTTACTAATACATTATTAAAATCTTGTTAACATTAGTTAATGCACTGTGAACTAACATGAACAACTATTTTTATAACTAACATTAACAAAGATTAATAAATACAGTAACAAATGTATTGCTCATGGTTAGTTAATACATTAACTAATGTTTAACTAATGAACCTTATTGTAAAGTTTTACCATTACAGCTTGTACAACACAGCTAAAGGAAGGGTGTTGAAAATGACCTTTGAAAAATTGCAATACTAAAGTGCTGAAGATTTGTAGCAGGGGATGGATACACTACACAAGCATTATTTTTTACCACATTTTCAAAGAGAGGCATACTGTCTGGCAAAATAAAAAAAAAAAAAAAAAAAAGCTTATTTCCATCAAGAGGTGCATCATTGTTTGGTCAAGATTTTGTATTGACAATGCAAGAGTCCAGCACTCTGTAAAGTGTACTCCAGCACATCCCAAAGACTTTCATTTAATTTAAGGTCTGGACTCAGAGGTGCCAATTCATGTGTAAAAATGATTCTTAATCTTCATCCTCCTTCCCAACCATTCTTTCACAATTTGAGCCTTATGAATCTTGAATCTTGTCATCCTGGAATATAGCCATGGTGTGTCTTACTACATGGTTGTTTAAGAAATGAAAAGCTATACACACTCCATCAGTTAAGGTTGGAAATATACCATGCTATAATATTCATTGCAACAATGATCTAATCATAGACTCTTAAGCATTTGCCTATTTAAAGCTGCAGTCTGCTATTTTTCCTCTTTGTCGCCATCTGTTGTTTGAAACCTGCAATTGCAGTCATATGCGGAACAGTTATCTGTACGTGCTTTGTGCCTCGGCACAGCTTGTCAGCGCGGATGAATCTAATGCTTGCTATCAGTCACCGCACTGGTGTGGATACTGAACTTCAGAATCACAGATTCTACTCTTTGAAAGTATGACCAATATAAGAATTTTCACTGGAAAATATCATCTGAACAAGTAAGTAACATTTCTGCCACTTTTGTTATTTATTGCATTAGACCTACAATAAATTGCGCTGCCAATGATGATTAAATCTAACGATCGCTTAGCTCGGATCATGCTAAACCGTGCAAATAATTATTACTGTTATACTTTGTTCTCAAATCATTAATGTTAACAACATCAGCATTGCTATGACTATGTGTATATTAGCGTTACCTGTAGATTTCAATTTCTGTAGCCACTCCACAGTCCAAAGTCTTTTGCTTTTTGTCTACGGATGAATCTCAGTTGTCACTGATGATTGTCCAGTGTGGGCAGACATCGGTTCCTCTAGGGGGGTCCGGGGGCATGCCCCCCCGTAGGAAAATTTTGTACCTTTTAAATTTAAATGCATAAATCTGGGACTAGATCAATGAAGGAATTTGTTCTCTTGTAAACAATTTTGTGCTCTAAAAGTCATTTATTTATTGGTGATGGTAGGGCACATTAGTCATGTACACAACATATAGTAGGCTACATTTAAACCATTAAAAATATTTAGCAAAAGAGGTTACCTTTGTTGAATTTATTTATTAGTGGGAGCCTGTATCTGCATTTGTGGAACTAATGGTCACTCTTTGATTTGTTAACCAATCCAGAATGCAAATGATAAATAACAAATGAATAAAAATATATAATCATAAGCTGACCAATAAATAAGTAAACTAGGTGAGTATATAATTCAGCAACAAAAAGTATTCTAGCTTAATTCTTGAAAAAAAAAAAAATAATAATAATAATAATAATAAAAAAAAAACTTTGCACAGTAATTTTATAAATCCAAATGATAGTAAAAAAAGTTTTAAATTACTGTTTGTAAAAACAATTTATATTAGATTTATATGTAAAGAATTATATGTATTTATATTAATTTAAGATTAAAATATGCTTATTTTAAATCTATTGTGCAGCTTTTTAATGGGGCAACAAGATATGATAGATACGACAGAACAAAATAGGCTATTAATAATCTTTCAGTGTGCAAAACCATGATAATATGAAACGCTTCAAAAGAGCAGCAAAAAAACCGCTAATGCGCATCCTGGGTGCAGAATGATGTGCTAGAAGCAATATCGAGTCAGAGCGCGCAGTTTCATTGCGCATTGAAAAGTTTACGGTACAAAGAGAATCCTTGTGTATATCTGCATATAACAGTTTATTAATCATGTGTTTCTTCTCACTTTTAAATTTCAGTTATTGTGCGTGTGATGCCAATTCATAGTCCTTGTGTTGTGCGATCTAACAGACACCCTGTAGACAATATGATGACATCGTTCAGAAACAGCAATAAACTCCAGCCAGATAAAGTCATTTTATGCAAATCCACAGCCCTTTATCTACATCTACAAGTATTATAATGGGAATATATCATATTGGAGAGTTTTACCGTGCTGACTGTCGTTACCGAACGCGATGCACTGTTTGAGTGCTGAACAGAGAATGACTGACAGCTGTAGCAGAGGGAAGACGAGTTTCTGACCGTGAACTTATTGATTTCTTCTGTCCCTCACATGAAGCTATGGAATGGCTTCAGATGACTTTGAATATAGTGCACGAAAACTTAATTGGTGCTATTCTACTTATTTTGCTTTACGACTCCCACTTTTGACATATAAAGAGCGCAATTATCAGACGGTAATGTAAATATCGCGACAAACATAATTTCCATTTCATTTTGAGACTGTGGCGGGACAAATTAGAATGTGGCGGGCCGCCACAGTCTAGTCAATGTATGGGAAACACTGTTGTCATTTGGACCTTTCTGGATTACAATCCGCCATCAAAATGATAAGTTAAATTATTTCAGCTGCTGTGAGAAAAGGCTATAAATGATCCGCTACCAGCAGCGTCCTCACGTGATAAAACTAGCCTGGGACTAGCCTGTGACTCCTTCCTTTCTGTTTACAGACGTGACGTAATGACGCACAGAGGAACTGCTGCATGCTCAAATTTCCAGCGGAAATCCACCATGTCGCTCTTATTATAAAACATTATTACAAGCTTACCGTTGTGAATCAAGCAAAGATAATGAGATACTTTTGAACACTGGCTGATTATGTACTTGCTCAAAAATTGATTTTGGATCAGTTTTAACCAAAAAAAGTTACGGACTGCAGCTTTAAATTCAAACAGTGACTTTTTTTTTTTTTTTGGCCTGGCATAATATACATACATATTTTATAAGGTTTTACAAGGAATTATAAGGTTCTATCTGACATTGTTGTTGAAATTGATTTATGCAAATTCTTATTCTGTGACAACTTATTTACTAGGGGTGTATCAATACATATCACGATACTGAACTCACAATATGATATCACTGTGATACTCCAAGACATATGGTAAAAGGATAACAAAAAATGTACTGTTGATTAAAATGCTAAATTTGGTATTACATTGGGGTGGAAATGAATAGGCTTGCTAACCCAATGCACAGGACAATGTTGATACCAGAATAAAAATATTCAGGATTTTGATGCTGAAACACAGATTTATTTTAGATGAATATGTTTGCACTCTGTCACTGACTAGATATATTTAAAATAATGTAGGCCAGTTTTTACTGGTACCATAAGACATTTGGCATTATCAGGACCCACAAATATTCCCCCATTGCATTATTAAAGATTGTATTCAACAGCGGACTGGTCCGCGATAGACGTCTGCTTTTAAATGGTCCCCTGTGTATCTGTGTAAGCGCTTGGTGAAGAGCTTCATTGATGACTATTTAAAACCTTTTTGAAGCACTGATCATTGAAGCCAATCACAGACATATCTGACGAGCCGTGAACACAATGGCCAATCAGAGGTGTTTGCGAATCTACTCAACAGCGCTCAAAGCATCACATCAGACGTGGTACCAAAGTTGGTACTTTTGACAACTCAAAGTAGTATTGACTGTAAACTTGAATTTTTTCTCACACAGTAATTTTCATTTTAGGTGAGGTATGTACAACACATATTGTCACTATCCACGATATTGTTGCATATCGTATTGCGATATATTGTTACACAATATAGTGTTACACCCCAATTACCACATTATGTCATGTTCTTTTTTTAAGTTTTCTAGAAAACAAAAAGGGTCTATCCACAAAGGAGTATGGAGTGCAAAAACTTTGAAGCTCAATATGTCAAAACTGCTCAGAAGATAGAACCTTATAATTCCAAGGTGGTGAATTATGTTTAATGCAACAAAACTCAACAGTAATGAGATTAACAAGTTAAAAACACAAATTCCAGATCACTAAAGTATTCTAGAAGATAGTCAAACTTCTCTAGTGTAAATGAAACCAGCCCTACTGGTTTAGTCCCTATTAGTCAATTCCTGCATCAATTAATTTAACGTCTTGAATATTTCAGGCGAAAAAAAAAAATGTTATAGGGAGGTATAGGGAGTTTTTGTTGTTGTTCTTAGGGTGGGGAGTCTCTCTCTGTATTTACATGAACCCTACATCAGTGTCTGGAAAATGTAAAATAGGTAGCTGAAATATTCCATTTATTAAAGGATTAAATTGCTACATCACAGTGCAAAAGCACAGTTTTAGCTGCATGAACAGAAGATTCAACAAGGACTGCAAATTTACAAAATTACAAAGAGGTGAGGAGTCATTCCAGCAAGCAGAACTGAAAATCAAAAATGATTACAATGCCACATGTTTGGTGCCACAGGGGTAAAAAGTTTCTAACAGCATAGAAGTTTTATTCTATGTTATAAAACCGGTTCCAACTTTGCAACTTGGAATCATGGGGTTGTGCGTTCCACCGCTCACTGCTCTGTATAGCTCATTAAAAACTGCTGTAGTCTATCATTTCACCAAATGCTTTCACATTTAAAGCTAATTTGTGCTGAAATACTACATCACATACTGTAATAACCTGTTTTAATCTGTAAGCTGCATAGAGACTATACTATTAAAAGCCTTATGGTCAAATTTGACATTGTGATTCTCAGCACAAAGGCCTAACTAGACACAACTGGTGCTGATCCAGACTTTTGGATTCAATAACTTCTGCAAAATTAAGAGAACATAGACGTCTGACCATATGGCTCGCTGATTTTTGGACGAAAGTAAGCATAAATTCTTGCAAGGCTAAGATGCTCATAATATGCCTGCTTTGTCAGGAGCAAATTAATGCAATGCTGGAAAGATATTATTCTTTTTTGGGTAAGAAACTGCTGATGAACAATATTTATGAGTAAATCAACTGAACCTCATGTTATTAAGTTTCATCTATGAATGCAATATTACGCTCCCTTAGTGCAGTTTTCAGGATCTAAGAAAAACATGAGATAAGAGATACATTTTCTTGCATCAGTGTTGACTGGTGGCCAGAAATTTTTCCTCATCTCAAAATATTTGTATGTTTTGATGTCCATACTGCACATCAACGCATTTTGGTAACACCGCACAAAATATTTTCCCTCATTTTTATATGTGCCTGCATGTTTGTTTTTATCAGAGTGTTCTATATATGAGTATCATCAACTAATTAGAATTGAAGGGTAGTCAGACACAGTTTGTGGCTCCCCCTACGCTAATGTCACGAACAGAGGGGGGGGAGGGGGAATCTAAAAATCATTGTTGGTGCCAAACCAGCACTGACTGAGGCAGATTTTTTATTTATTTATTTATTTATTTTTTATGCAGTGCCCTTTGTGCTGTTTAAGAATAGAGAGATGAAAAGAGAAAAATCCATCTTTGCATCTTTGTGTTTGAAAGGTATTTTGGTAGATATGTCAGTAAAGAATGAGCTCAAAGAAAAGGAGGTAAACAGTGCATTTACAAACACTGCAACATAAATTCTCTTGACTACCAACAGAGAGAGATCTCCAAGGGCTAGTAGGGGGCCAACAGCTTCATCAGCAGATTTTGTTATACATAATCATTGAATTGTTTTTCACTCGTTGCCTGCTGTTCTGACAAACATTAAAAATTGGCTGAGAGTCACTAGTTCTGCAGTCATATATCTTACTGTCACACTGTTATTTTAAGTCACCTATCAAGTAAAGTGGATGATTTTGTATTTATCCACTGCACCACACCACTTATGCTGCTTTTAAATATAAAATATATCTCTGGTAATTAACACTTAAAAAAAGTCTGGTTCCCCATTTTAAAAAATAAATAAATAAATAAATAAATAAATAAATAAATAAATAAATAAATAAATAAATAAATAAATAATTTATATATATATATATATATATATATATATATATATATATATATATATATATATATATTATTTATAACTTTCTAATTATTATAATAATTTTATTAAACAACAACAAATAACAATAATTTGTCAATATTTTATATTAAATATATATTCTAATATATAATAATAATTAAACAAATAATATAAATAAATCTTAATTTTTATTATAATTTTATTAAACAACACTGTATAGATATTTTATATTGTAATATAGCTTAATAATAAAAATATGACAGTTTATGACAGTATGAAGTTCTTGTCATATTTTTTTACCATTTTTTTTTTTTTTTTAACTATAGCGAATAAACTGTGATAATGTGTGAAATGTTGAAAGCGTCTAAATAAATGACGTCAGAAGCCGGAAGTCTAATTTGCCGCTGATTTCTTCGAAATTTTCCTATGGGGTTTTATAATGCAGTTTTTCAATATGTATGAGTAAAATAAAGCCTGTGGTAAACAATACTTTGACGTTTTGTTCTTAAACGTACACTGCACATGCTCAGACCCCAAACTGTATTATCTAGTTACTTATTAAAAACGTACATTTTCAAAAATAAACATAACTGCTTCAAAATGTGTGTGTGTAATTTACATTGTAGAACAAAATGTCAGAGTATAGTTATATAAGTTATAAGTTATGTTTACCACAGGCTTTATTGTACTCATAAATCGAAAAACCCCATTAGAAAACCCCATTAGAAAATCTCGAAGGAAACAGCGGCGAATTAGACTTCTGGGTTCTGATGTCATGCCTTCATCACTCCATTACAGCTCACCCTTTTTTTTTTTTCCCTGTGCCTTGTGAATTCAAGTGAAGCTTGAACAGGCATTTTAAGCCAGCCAAGCAAAACAAAACTCTTAAAATATAATGATCATCTCCCAAATCATGAAGCAATGTGTGAACTTCTCAAATTAAGGAGGAAATATCTCCCGGTTAAATTGGTTGCTACGGTTGATCGTTAACACGTCATTATCTTCATCACAGCCATGAGTTAGTGCTCAAAGTAAAACAAAGACACAGTGTCTCTGCGGTGGGTATGTTTAGGGCCCACAGTCAGTAAACGACTGCACATACACGTATATTCAGTCTTATTTCTGCGTCTCTCAGTCACTTTCTCTCTCCCTGCCCCGTCTTTTCTCTCTTCCTTCATCATGCAGTCGGAGCCTGTGGGCACAGTGTGGGAGATAGTGCAGTAAGCTCTCCTCTCCTCTCTCTAATCTCATTTCCCACTGCCTGGATTAAACAAATGTCTGTCATTACCGCTCACTGGTGGAGGGGAGGAGGGTTTAGGGTCCACAGGAGCGGCAGAGAAAAAGGGAGGGCGGGAGTGACAGAACGGCAGAGAGAGAGAGACAGGGAAATGGAAAATAAAATAACTGGAAGAAAAAAGCGAGAGCAGGTACTAAAGAGACCATCAAATGAGGGACCCAGGGAGATAGCGAGAAATTGAGACAAAATAAGAGCAAGTGATGGAGCGGGAGAGTGAGAGGGAGATATTTTCAGAGCAGTCTTCTCTAACCTTCAACAAACCGCTCACTCTAACTGCCCACAGATGGGCTGCAGCCATAACAGGACTAAATACCACAAAAGAGAGCTGCACAATATTGAAAAAAACGGACATTGTGATATATACTTTTTCTGCCATATATATTGTAATATGAAGAAATACAGGATTGTTCTGCAGATGACTTGAATAGCTATGTTTTAAAAGAATTAATCATTCTAGAATGAGTGGCATGATTTTATTTATTTGTATTACTCTTTACAAGAATTTACACAAACCTCTTTCATTAATCATAAAGTGAACAGTTATATATATATATAACTTTAAATTCTTTAAATTCCTTTAAATTCTCGTGCTCCCCGCCCCCGAGCTTGCAACTGCCTTAAACAGCATAAACAAAGTTCACACAGCTAATATAACCCTCAAAATGGATCTTTACAAAGTGTTTGTCATGCAGCATGTCTAATCACATAAGTATTGTATTTATTTGGATGTTTACATTTGATTCTGAATGAGTTTGATGGTGCTCCGTGGCTAAAGCTAACATTACACACTGTTTGAGAGATTTATAAAGAATGAAGTTGTGTTTATGAATTATACAGACTGCAAGTCTTGTCTCCATGAATACAGTAAGAAACGATGGTAACTTTAACCACATTTAACAGTACATTAGCAACATGCTAACAAAACATTTAGAAAGACAATTTACAAATATCACTAAAAATATCATGATATCATGGATCATGTCAGTTATTATTGCTCCATCTGCCATTTTTTGCTGTTGTTCTTGCTTGCTTACCTAGTCTGTTGATTTAGCTGTGCACATCCAGACGTCCTGCCCTTGTGTAATGCCTTGAACATGGGCTGGCATATGCAAATATTGGGGGCGTACATATCAATGATCCCGACTGTTACGTAACAGTCGTGTTATGTTGAGATTCGCCTGTTCTTCTGAGGTCTTTTAAACAAATGAGATTTATATAAGAAGAAGGAAACAATGGTGTTTGAGACTCACTGTATGTAATTTCCATGTACTGAACTCTTGTTATTCAACTATGCCAAGGTAAATGCAATTTTCAATTCTATGGCACCTTTAACACTCTGAGGTCTGACGGTATCGCCGGCGATACCACCGTGGTTTTTTTCTTATCAGTGTGAAAGAGACTCAAAATACTCCGTCACTGTTGCACATACAATTAAGAGTTATACACCATTTTAATCTGTGGAATATCTTCTTTCATTTGTATACACTCAGAGTAAAAACAGAATGTTGTGCTTTTTGTAAAATAAAGAAAACTAACATGATGCGTGATCTCTCATCTCCCTCTGAACGAACTCCAATCTGATAGTTCTCAGAAAATGAACTGTAACTTAGTGAATACTAATGACAAAAAAATTACACTTATGTCTAAAAAAACGTTAAGATGTCAGGTTTTAAATCATGTAAGTCAAATCGAAAACAAACCTTCTGTGTTTATGTAATCTGTATGAAAAGAGAGCCATGTCAGAAATCTGTGATTCAGCTCATTATCTGCTAATGCGGCCACGCCCACGGAGCCAGCGCTATTCAGACGCAAATTCAGTCAATACATGCATTCATCATCTCAATCGTGTATTTATTGTCTTGAAAAGTGTTTATCTGGATGTAAAAGTCATGGTTAGCGATCTCTAGAAGACATGCAGTTACTTCCTGTTTACTTGTCTTCTACAGACGAATTTTAGATGAGTTTTTGTTTCTTTAGCGCCCTCCGGCTGCAGTATGAATTGGAAACTCCATTCATGGAATAGCCTCTTCTTCTTTTAGATGAATTTGTGGACTAAAATGCACAGGGCGCCCTCCAACTTCAAGGATGAATTGAAAACACCAGCGTTCATAGTAATGCCAATGAATATTAAATAAAAATAACTCCTCTGTATAGAAAATTGACATAAGCATATGAGAATCCAATATTTCTCCAAATGTGCATGTTTTTAAACTAAAAGTCTATATTCAGACTCTTTGCATCACAGAAATACATTATATTTTGAAGTATAATATAAAATCATTACTTTATATTGTAATAATATTTTTCTGTATGTTTCATATATCATAATGAGCTTGAGACATCACAGAAGGTTTTTTTCACAGCCTACCTGACTGAAATGCCTCATTAATATGCAAGTCATTTCAGCTCATTACTATCCAATTCTTTTGTCTTCTCAGGTGAGAATGGCCCATTTTCAGTGGTGATTCACGCCTCCTCGCATACTGTATTTCTTGGCAAAAAGTGTCTTACAAAAACTAAATCTCTCTATTGTTTTATATGAAGGAGTAAGCAGCATAATTTTTACATAATTTTGAAGCAAAAACTCTAGTCTACAACCTCCAATACTCTAAAGTCTTATGAACACAGATTTACTATACTTTTTTTGGCCTTATTTCAGTGACTTAAGTTTTTTGTTTTTTCAATAACCACGCATAAATGTTATTCCTTCAAAAACACAAACATGTACATACATGTTCCTTACATATTATTGTAGCCTAGTTTGTGCTGAATACAGTGTAATGACACTTTTGTCATTTATATGTTTATGAACAACTGAAAAAAGCACAAATGTCAGGGCATGTCAAAACTTCCCCAGGCCCCAAATCAGCCTCAGACTCCAGAGGGTTAAGTAAACTGAACTGTTTTATTGTTTTTAGTTGTATGAACTAATTTCTTTTAATTTAGACTAACTTAAGTTTAACTGAAACTAGGCTGGGATTTATATTTCCCAGCATGCTTTTCCCATGGCACTCGAAATGGAGAGTAATGTTTTGTTATGCTAATTTAGAAGAGTTTCTGTTAATGTGGGTTTTTAGAGAGTTACCATCATGGTGACAAGTGGTGCATGCGGCTTGGTTGGAGAGCAGGTAAGTTACATGTTTTAAGTTGCTGTTGTTAACATCCTATTCTTAACATGTTAGCAAATTAACAAGTTGCCGTTTTCTTATTTTTTTTTATTAGGGTTTATAGTAAATAACTCATTTGATTTGGAATACCTCAAAATAAAAAAGTTAATTAACTAAATATTTTATGTTAATTGCTATAAAAGGGTATGAGTTAGCTAACTCAGTACTTCAAGTTAGGAGCAATTATCATTGCAAAAAATGTGATGTAATCAGTTACATAACATTTTTTGAGTTAACCAAACTTTTTCGGGTTTACAGTGTATACCCACTGTTTTTGATTAATTCAGTATAAAATAATAATTGTTAAAATAATCATTTTTATTGCGACTATTAATATATCAAACAAAATAAGAAATATATTGTAACATTGTAACTATAATATTGTAAACTGTATAAAACAAGAAATCAAGTATTTAAATATAGCTGCAAGTTGCGATGATGGGCCCAAGCACTGGCTCCATTGCCACCCCAGTGGCTTGAGAAAACCTGTGCATGGCGGGCAACATACAATCTTAATTTAATTTAAACCAAACAATGATTTTACACGATATGAAACACTTCCTCTTTCCCTTTTTTGTCATTACTTTAATCCCTCGCCATGGCAACACAGTTTGAGATATTCTAAAATCGTTCACAATTTAGCATCTTCAGTCTAAAGCATTTCTTGAATCTCCAATGAGGAGTAAACTCAGAGCCTGATTATTCAAAAAATCGACGTTCAAACCAAAATATTTGACTACCTGTTGATCGGAGCCCCTCCTCCTTGCCCTTTGCCCATATCTACTGGCCGACAACTTTGAAGTGTATCTTGAATTTCATGCAATTTGAAGCATGCTAAAAGCCTCAAAAACACCCAAGAATATTATAAAAGTTTGACATGTTTCCATGGCAACATTACTTAAGATATCAATAATCCTTTCACAGGTCTACCATCTGCCATGTCTTGACATTATTCTGATGAAGTTTGAAGTGAATTGGGTAAAAATAAGAGGAGCGATTTCAGAGCATTTTGATAGTCACTTCATGTTGCCAGGTTGTGGCGCTATGACTTTGACTCACAATAGTCACATCCATGTGATCGGCCTCCTACAACGAACACACAGCTGAAGTTTCATCAAAATCAGTTAATGTATGCAGAAGTTACACTTCCTGTTTCCCTTTTCTCACAATAAATTTGTTTCAATGCCACGTCCAAGCCATTCGAGATATCAAAATCCTCAATGTCTTGACTTCATGCTGACTGAGTTTGGTGGTGATCGGATGATTCCCCTAGGACAGGAGTGTCCAAACTCAGTCCTGAAGGGCCATTGCAGAGTTTAGCTCCAACTTACCATAACACACCTGCCTGGAAGTTTCCTGTATGCCTATAAACCTTGATTAGCTGGTTCAGGTGTGTTTCCTTAGGGTTGGAGCTAAACTCTCCAGGACAGTGGCCCTCCAGGAGCAGGACTGGATACCCCTGCCACAGGAGAAGTATATCAAATTCCAGAGCATGCGTTTTTCAAACAACCTCAAATAGCCGAATTCCTGTTGTGCTGGGGTATGTGAGATCTATAACTGTATGAAGTTTGGCTACTGTATGTGAAAAGGGGTGTGCTACAGAGGCCCTCAAATACAACCATATAAAAGGGTTTGCCACAGAGCCTGCGGCCCTTATGGCCAACGATTCCTACGTGTGTGCAAAGTTTCAAGAGATTTGAGGATGATAAGGGGCTGTAAGAATTTTTTATTTTTTTTTCCCCTAAAGAAAACAATAGGACCTTCATCCTTTCACGGCTTGGCACATCACATAGTACAACTGTAAAATTACAATACTAGTATTTACATCTTAATTTCTTCATTTTCAAACGTAAAACATTTTATTTTGCCGGGTTTCGGCAAATGAATGTAAACACTGCCAAATTCAGAGTAAAGCTTGGTACTTATGTGGGCAAATCATGGCCTGATGAAGCACTGTATCATGGGCTGCACGCATGTGAAAAGCAGTGTCATTCTGGAGGTGGTTGCACATTTATGTATTTAATTAAATCGCAGTCTGCTCGATTTTAAAATCACATTAAGCCACATCACACCATATCAATTTTATTTCGATAAATCATGCAGCCCTAGCACTGAATGGAAAAAGAGACCGATACGAAGAAGAAGAGTTGACAGCAAGACAGAGCACGAAACGACAGTATCCCCCCCCCCACCCGTCGCTAAGAAAAATTGCCAGCGTGTGGTAACAGTGCATCAGAAGACCCAGTGGCAAGCCTTCCACCATCATCAACCAATCCAATGTCTTTTTCATTGAAAAGAAAGCAACTCTCCCACTATCAGCACATAAAGAGCGGTTATACACTCAAGGTACACCTAAAGCCCAAAGGGGGTCCGTTCCACTGCGTCTATAGTTCGCTTGGGGTTCATTTCAACATTACCGTCCCCTTTTCACCTCCAGTCTATTTACAGCCCGCTGGCAAGAGACGTTGTCAATCCTAATAGAGTTTATATTCCATATTTCAAAACAGACATTTAGATCCACAAAGGGCCCATTGAGGCTGAAATGGTGTGAATCTATTTCACCACAGGGAGGGTGCGGGTGGTATAACGTGGTCGCGTTCGTCCTTCCCGCCTCTGTCTGGTTTATTACACCGCACCTGACTGGCTGGAGGTCCCGGTTGATGGACCTTTAAGTATTTAGGACTACGAGAGCAGAAATAATTTCCCTCCGAGGGAACGCTCGCTCCAGGTCAGTGAAAGGTAGTCTGACCGTGTATGACTCACAAGTGGTTTTCTTTTCTGCAGCATTCCAAACATAATGGCCTGTGAAACCAGAAGGAGACACGGAAGCGGAATCATTCGACTTTATTTCGCTATTCAGAACTCGTCGGGAGGTCTAATCAGTGGTAATCTCGTCAACGAAATTGCTGACAAAAATGTTTGTTGACAAATGTTTTTTTGTCGGTGATAACAAAGAATTTAAGTATGCTTTTGACAAATATGGTGAGAAAAAACCACACTGAAAGATGTTAAAGGAAAAAATAGAAATGTCATGATTTACTCGCCCCCATGCCATTCTAACTCGTTAGAATGTAACATTTTCTTGCTTCTCTGAAACACAAACCATCTTGTGCAGAATGTCCTTAGGCAGATTTCTATACAATCAAAGTAGATAGGGATTTAAAATGCCACCAAAAAAAAAAAATCACAAAAAAGCACCATAAAATTGACATTATTATATTATATTATATTATATTATATTATATTATATTATATTATATTATATTATATTATATTATATTATATTATATTATATTATATTATATTATGTTATATTTATTATATTATATTATATTATATTATATTATATTATATTATATTATATTATATTATATTATATTGTGCTTTCAATTTTTCAATGCATTCTTAAACAAAGCTATAATACTGTTCAAAAGTTTAGGGTCAGCAAGATATTTTTAAAAGAAGTCTCATATGCTTACCACAGCTGCATTTATTTGTTAAAAAATAAAGTAAAAACTTGTACATGCAAGTTTATCTCTTCAGAAAACCTTATTCTAATTATACCATACATACCAGAAGAAGAAAAAAAGTTCAACTGTAGTGTTATGATACATTTTTGTCTTTTTTGGAGCTTGGAATTTAAAATCCCCAAGCGTCAATGAATGGAAAAGCTGCCTTAGGACATTTCTCATTTGTGTTTCACAGAAGAAAGAAAATAATACTGGGTTAGAATGGCATAGGATGAGTAAATGATGGCAATGCTTTCATTTCAGGAATTGCCTTTGACGATGCACAAACAGTGTTTTTAAAGATAAAATATAGAAACCACTGATCCAAATAATCTAATCATAGCATGTTGCGTATTGATTCACTTGATCTGAAAGAGCTGAACACCAGTGAACTCATCCGTTCTGATTAGTATAGTCAAACACATCCTATATGCAGTATGATATTAAATTGCCTATAACCACAACATAAACATGCAATTACAATTTATATGCAATACTACATCTACATTAACAATAAATGCATGGATGAACTCACACATTCTGACTTCCATATAACTTAGTTCATCTCACACTGTGAATACATTGTTGCAGTAACAACACACTACATAGAGTATAATGCAATATCCAGAACACAGAAAATGATGTTTGATTATGATTTTATACAATAGAACATGACCTTAATATTGAGCAACTTAAATTTTGGGCACAGTATTGTCAGGGTTATGTTTAAGGCTGTTTAGCCTCATTGTATTTTGGTTTCATTTTTCCTGTTCCTGTTTTGCCTGAGTTACCTGTCATTGTAAGTTCCCATAGTCGATAAGGAGTTAAACATAATCTGTTCCCTGTTCTATTGATTATCCCCCCTTGTATATATAATGCCTCATTTCCACCGAGTGGTACGGTACAGAACAGTTCAGTACAATATGCAATTTTTGCCATTTCCACTGTCAGCACAACCTACATAGCACAATAGTCCTATACAAAAGAGTGGAGCTATACTCACTGCAGAAAGTTGATTGGTTGACAGAGATCTTGCACGTGCTACAAGGGGAATGACAACACAAGAGGCACCATTTTTTAATAAAGTTGAAACACAATACCATTTCTTCTTGTGACAAACAGCCACATGCCAAGAAACAAGATCTGCTGTATGTCCTCCATTGTTGTTTACTGTGTTGCTTTCTTCTTCGCGCAAGAATGACATTGATCGCTAGTTTCCGGCATACAAGTAAGGGTACTGTTGGCGGTGGAAACGCAAGCCGGATCAGAGTTTACCATCCCGAATCGTACTGAACTGTACTGAACTGTCCTGTACTGCTTGGTGGAAATGAGGCATAAGCCTTCAGTTCATTCAGTTATTTGTTTGGTCTTGTTTATGTTTAGGTGGTTGTGTTTTTCCATGATTTCCCTGCATGATCATTATTAGATTGTGAAATAAAGACTTTCTGTTTATTCTCCTACGTCATGCCTACATTACAGCCAACAAGTATTGCCAGTTACCTGGTTTATTTGTGCTCTGTCAATAAAAATATATCCAAACAAAGCCGCATCAGAAAAATTGTACCTCACCAACCAACACGCAGTAGTGGTTTTGTTCTTGAATCAAGAGGTTTTGCTAAGAGCAAATCACTTGAGTGAATCATTCAATGACAAATTCATGTTTTGTTCTTAAATGAATCAGCATATTGAATGAATAACTGGCATGACGACCACTAAAAGTAATAATAATAATATCCTCATGCTGTTATTTTTATTATTATCCTTTAATAAATGTTTACCTATACAGTAGGTTACACGCTTAGCCTATATCATTTGGCACATTATCAACTAAAATTCTGTTTTTGTCGACTAAATTATGACATTTCAAAGTAAAAATGCACAAAATATTGACTAAATTTACAGGTGAAAAAACTAAAACACAACAACAGCAAAAAAACAAAACAAAAACTAATCAGGATGTGCAGGCCAACTAAGTACACACTTTCTGATCTCGCTAAAAAGGCAGAGACAAACACACAAGCCACTAGCAATGAGGCATCTCAAACGTCCTTCTGAAAACTTTACGGAAACCCATTTAACAAGTACTGGAGGCAACGTCGCACCGATCTAACTCCATATGTTCACAACGCCACATCTAATTCTTTATCCTGAGGCCTGATTCATTGATTGTGGGATCCTGTTCCTCCGATGTTCTCCTCCCTGCTCTCTTTCAGTTAGCACCTCCTCTTAAATGGCTAGAAATCCATTGCCCTGCTTGTGCCTGTCCCAACGGGCTCTGCACTGATTTTAATGAACAGGATGGAGTGGATGAAGAGAAAGAGAGAGCAAGAGAAAGAGCTGCAGGCTGCAGAAAGATCGTTAGAGCTTTAAGCTCCATTTCAAGACCTCCCTTCTGAGGTCTTGCGGCTCTCGCTTTCTGTCTTTCTCACTGGTCATGATGAAAGTGCAACAGAAGTGCTGAATACGAAGAGCAATTTGGAGAACAGAAGCGGAAAACAAAAGCCGTGAGTAGCCCAAGGGCACTACATTGGCCTTTGAGCAGGGCAGCAGTTCATACTTTTAACACAGCTTCTTCAGATCTAAACTGTGCATGTTTAAAAAAAAACAAAAAACAAGAAGTGATGATCTGTGTCAAAGTGTGGAAATTCAAAACATTGTGATTCAAAACACAAATGCAATTTGTTACAGAAAAGAAACCACCAGGATAAGCGCAACTCAAACTAACTCAAACATGTGAGAACTGCAAATGTAAAAGGGCTGAAGAATTTCAATGCATGACTCAATGAAACCCTAACAACCACTTAAGATTGTCCATGGATAGATGGATGGATATATAAAGGAAATTATTCAAGATTCACATTATTCAATAAGAGCTATGCGATTCAACAAGAATAAAGTATTGTATAAGGGAGAACCTACAGTAAACATGTAGCGCTCATTCACTATGGCAATATCAGTTGTTCTGAGCATGTGTAATACAATCCTCTGTCACGACTTATTTGAATAAGAGTGATAATGTGAACAAAACTGAACAAATCATGTCTTTTAAAGGAGTAGTTCACTTTAAAATGAAAATTACCCCAAGCTTTACTCACCCTCAAGCCATTCTAGGTGTATACTTTCTTCTTTCTGATGAACACAATCGGAGTTATATGAATAAATATCCTGATGCATCTAAGCTTTATAATGGCAGTGAACGGGACCAACGAGTATGAAGCTCAAGAAAGTGCATCCATCCATCATAAACGTACTACATGACTCCACGGGTTAATAAAGGCCTTCTGAAGAGAAGCGATGCATTTGTGTATGAAAAATATCCATATTTAACAAGTTATAAAGTAAAATAGGGAGCGCACTATTTAAAGGGGCCGCAGCATGAATCGGTGCATAGTTAATGATGCCCCAAAATAGGCAGTTAAAAAAATTAATAAAAAAAAATCCATGGGGTATTTTGAGCTGAAACTTCACAGACACATTCAGGGGACACCTTAGACTCTTGTGAAAGGCACCTTTAATATTAAGCAACTTACATTTTAGACAAATTGCAAGTTACCTGGTTTGTTTTTGCTCAGTCAAATATTAAATATTTTCCAAAAAAGCTGCCACAGAAACATGTGAATGAATCAGCGGTTTTGAACGAATCGCTTGAGTCAATGATTCAATGACCCATTCATGTTTCGTTCCTGAATGAATCTAAATTTTTGAACGAATCAGTTGAATGATGTATTCATTGGCTGCGTTCCAGTTCTTTTTTATTTTTTATTTATGCCCTTCCCTTGCTAACTTCCCTCAGTCTCGTTGACTCGGATGTACATCATTGCTTACGTGACATGAGTGCCCACTACTGGCGGAAACTATGCAATGGGCTGAATTGGAACGTCCTAAGCCAGGGATGGACAACTCCGGTCCTGGAGGGCCAGTGTCCTGCAGAGTTTATCTCCATCCCTGATAAAAACTCACTTGCCTATAACTTTCTACTAATCCTAAAGACCTTGATTAGCTGGTTCAGGTGTGTTTGATTAGGGTTGGAGCTAAACTCTGCTGGACACTGGCCCTCCAGGACCGGAGTTGTCCATCCCTGTCCTAAGCCCTTGATCACTTGGAATCCCCTATGGAGTTGATTTATTATTTAATTTTTTACTTTACAAAATTGTTTAATGTAGCATTCTATATGTATATAGGTGTGTTCGGGTTGTTTTAAATATTCAAAAACATAATTAATATATCATAGTGTGGAGTAAATTAAACGTGATATGCGGTGATGTCACAATCATATTGCACTGAGGTATATGGAGCTGCCTGAAGTGTACATATGATGTAGACTCGCTCCCTCAGTCAAAATCGAGGGAGCAAGGGTCTGTCCATATAGACTTCCCTCGTCCACTTCACAAAGTGGAACACACTTCAAAATAGCATCAGGGATTCGCCAGAGTGGAAGTGTTTAGTGAAGTTTGCGAGTGCGTGTCTAAAATTGGTGTGGAACGCAGCCCTAGACTCACTCATGGTTTTGTTATGAATCAACTATTTTAAATGAATCAGCCAGTTTGTTAGGGAATGAATCAATGTTTTCAAACAAATCAGTTGAACGAATGATTCAAATGATTCAATAAACAATAACTTGCCACCGCCGACTGGCGGAATGATGTAACTTGCAGAAAGAGTCACTAGTCAATCCCTACCAATATTCTATTCTATTCTATTCTACTCTACTCTACTCTACTCTACTCTACTCTACTCTACTCTACTCTACTCTACTCTACTCTACTCTACTCTATTCTAGTTGCAATTATAGGGGTGGATGCAAATGCACCTGATTTCTTATAAATATATTTGACACTGACAATGACTGTTACAATAATTATCTCTGCTCCTTCCTACAAAGTGTAGTACTGGATCGGTGCTGGTGACCAGGAGGTTGCTGATTCATTCCCTGTAAGGATCCATTAGCGTTGTGCCCTTCAGCAAGGCTCCAGGATCCTATAATAAGTTCATAGCAACATCACATGGAAGTCCACCAGCACTGGTCATGCAGCATTAAAATAAAAACAGCATATTGTTCATACATTTTATCATACTACTGTACACTCAGCAATCTTTCATGATGCAGAATGTCTATGGCATTTGGCCCATCATTAACATTTTCCAAACAGCTATAACCTTTGCAGTGAAGATTATAGTGGAGAATATAGAGGCTACAGTACCTCCTTACGGTCGGCTCAAAGTCAATATATGCTGATCTGGAAAGAATGTAAAGAAAGGCTCACTCTAAGAATGGCTTTGTCTGCGAGTTAAGCTTGAACTTTCTCTGATGTCTCCATGTGTGAGATGGGACCACTGTGTCTTCTCTTAAAGCACACAAGCCTTTGACCAAGGCCAGAGTTTCTAATCCTCTGCACACTGCCCACAGCCGGTCAATGGAGCAGATAAAAACAGGAAAGTGTGAACACAGAGTTTGAAAATTGACATTTACTTAACTTTCTAAAAACTTACAGAGGTTGGGCAGAATCCCTGAAGCAGTGCAGAATTAAGGGCTGTATTCTAAAGTAAATGGTCATAAAGCAAGACCTCAGAATGCTGACTCACCCTCACAACTGACTTGCAGCTTTCATATGAAATGATAAAGCAAGACAGATAATTTGACACAAAGTGATCTTTCCTACTACATGCCTATATGGGTCATTCTTCAAACAGTGGCACATTTGATCTTGAAAAATAAAACTTTTTCAACCTTCATCTGTTAAAACATTTATCAAGTCTGGGGATCTAATCATGGCCTTGATCATTCTTCAAGTGGATTTTGGTATAATGTGTGATAGTCTGAATATTTGATTTTGTATATGATGGTAATGATGTGTGATGGCAATTATTTTAAAGTTAGCAAGGAGTTGGCTAAGCTTAATAATTCATAATTATTCCTTGCATTTATATAGCGCTGGGCACTTTACATATCGAAGGTGGAATCTCCTCAACCACCACCAATCTGCAGCATCCACCTGGATGATGCGACGGCAGCCATATATTGCACCAGAACGCCCACCACACACCAGCTTATTGGTGGAGAGGAGACAGAGTGATGAAGCCAATCAGTATATAGGGGTGATTAGGAGGCCATGATGGAAATAGTCCAATGGACAAATTTGGCCAGGATGTCGGAGTTACACCCCTACTGTTTTCGAAGGACATCCTGGGATTTTTAACGACCCCAGAGAGTCCGGACCTCGGTTTAATGTCTCTTCCGAAGGACGGTGCTTTTTTTGACAGTAAAGTGTCCCCATCGCTATACTGGGGCGCTATACAGGGTGAGCACCCCCTGCTGGCCTCACTAACACCTCTTCCAGCAGCAACCTTGTTTTCCCAGAAGGTCTCCCATCCAGGTACTAACCAGGCTCAGCCCTGCTTAGCTTCAGTGGGCAACCAGCCTTGGGCTACAGGGTGATATGGCTGCTGAAAAATAACTTTGAACTTAAAAATAAAATTAAAATATTTGTTTATGAGGGTTTAGTAACAAAATATTGAAGAATAAAATGTAATGCTTTTCTATACATGTATTCAGTTTGCAAATGAAATATGGTTATTTATATAAGAAAATGTATGTAGAATAAAACATAGACTATTCCAGCTTTTCATTCATTCATTCTTTCATTCATTCATTCATTAATGCCCAATAAAAAAAATAAATAAACAAATAAAAATCTATACTATACTACCATTAAGGCGGAACTCAGTAAGATTTGCGAAGCTCCCCCTACAGGTTCCTTCAGTGAATCACACTGTCGTAAATACTCCAAGCGCAGCTCTGGACTACAACGACTAACGCTCACCAGCGCAGTAGCTTTGCAAATACAGTACAAGAAATCTCGATGGAGGTGGGTAATTTTCGAAATTGTCTTATAAAGTCATAATATACACATTGTTTTTGCATTACCGTAAAGCATTTTGTCACTCTCGCGTGAACATGAGGCGAGATTGTGTCGGGTCGGAGAAGCTTAACTTGCAAGTGCTGTTTTCTGGCGTAGACGTGCCAGAGGGTGTTAGTGCATGCCTCAAACACACCACTACAAGTCAATTAACCATCGTAAGGACTTAGAAAACTATTTATGAAGATAAAAAAGTTACTTAGTTCTGCTTTAAAAAGTTTGGGGTTGCTAAGCTTTTTTTTTTTTTTTTTTGAAAGAATTGTCTTTATATGTTCACCAAGGCTGCATTTATTTGATCAAAAATACAGAGAAACAATACTGTCTATTTGAATAGAACTGTCCTGTGAAGCAAAGCTGAATTTTCAGCAGCCATTCCTCCAGTTTTCAGTGAAATCATTCTAGTATGCTGATTCAGTTCTCAAGAAACATTCCTTATTATAATATTGACACCATTTTCTTTGATAAATAGTATGCTACCTTGAAATAGAACTACATAACCAGCCAGTGTTCAAAACCACCTCCTTACCTTAGCCCGATTCACAACGGTAAGATTGTAATAATGTTTTGTAATTTGAGTGGTACTGGTAGGTTTCCGCAGGAAATTTGAGCATGCTGCTGTTCATCTTTGCGTTACGTCTATTCAGATAAAGGACGAGTACCAGCTAGTAAGCTATATCATGTGAGGATGCTGTAGGTGACAGATCATTTTAAGCCTTTTCTCACAGCAGCTAGAATAATTAAACTTATCATTATGATGGCGGATCATTATTGTATGGTATGACAAATTAACGTTAGAGATTAGACTGTACAGATATTGAAATCTACAGGTAACACTAATACACACTAAATACACAATGCTGATGTTGTTAACATTTACAATTTGAGAACAAAGTATAACAATAATAATAATTTGCATGGTTTGATGTGATATGAGCATGAAGTGATCATTAGATTTAATCACCATTGGCAGTGCGATTTATTGTAATGCTTTTTTTTTCTTTTTTTCTCAGTTGGTCAGAACAAAGGCAGCAGATTTGTTACTTGTTCAGTTCTTATATTAGTCATACTTCCAAGACTACAATCTGTGATTCTGAAATCCAGTATCCACCAGTGATAAAGATAATTCCACAAATAATTGCAATTGCAGGTTTCAAACAGAGATGGCGACAAAGAGGCAAAACCTACAGACTGCAGCTTTAAAAATCATAAAAAGGGACATAATTGTTCTGTCTAATTGAAGAATCACCCTTATATGGACTGAAAACTGTTTTTTATGAAATGGAGTACTGAGCTCTCCTATGAAAATATTTTATGGGTAATAAATAAATGTGCGGCAAAGAAGGAAATGGAAATCATGATTTTATAAGCTGAAATCTAATTATGGCGTTTTGTGTTATCTGTGACTGTGCATGCCTTAGTATTTCCTCAGTCTAGACAGGACCATTAAAACACAAGCGACCAAAAAACATTAACGTTTTGATGTAGTAAGAACATGACAGGTTATGATTACATTTTATCCTGAGAAAGGGAAGCAGACGAAATGTAAGAGAGAGATGGCACGGCTTTAATTAACAGTAATGCTGGGAAAGAGAACCGAGGGATAAGAAACAGTTTGTTCATCTCGTGCTCTGCATGTTTTTATTTTGTTTTCACAGGTCTCGTGGGTTGTTACCTGTATTCCGTGACAATAAGAAGGTTAATTGCTCAGTAATGCTGGAACTCTCACATACTGTAGCGTACAGTCGACGAGGGCGGTCGGCAGAGGGTCGTGTAGTTTTCGCAACACATCCCTGTATTTTACCTCAAAATCAAGAGGCTTTTTCCTCGTTGTGAATGGTATAAATAATTTATAACACTAGACTGCTGTTGCGTTGTCTTTGGTCCTGTGGGAGAAACAGTTCAAAGTAATAAAGCCGGAGATAAACGCGCAAGATTGAATGCATTTATTAAAAGCCCTCAGAGTGGGAAAACAGCCCTGTTCTGCAATGGTCTATGTTGCAGTTCTGAAGGCCTTTGAAGTACAACTCCTGGCATTTTCCCCTAAAATAACTTCTTCATCTTTATCTGTGTTCCCTCATGTCCCTTGAGTCCACAAAAAGACCCCAACACACATACACACGCTCATACAAAAAGCATAATGACTTCTTTTGAAATCCAAACAGGTAATTTTTGCCTCCATTTTCTATTTTTACAAATGGACCATATTGTGGCCCACATTTCAAATATCTGTGCGACAACAACTCAATTAATTTTTTTCTGAAAATAACGATAGCTATCATTGCGCATGTGGATAGGTTCTCGTTTTTTAAAACACCCTACAATTGTGAGTTATATAAATACATTTTATGTTTTTTTCACATGAATGCAAAAAGTACAAGGTTATGCTAAGACTAATGCAACTAATAAAGGGGAACGGCAACATCACAGCAAACATTTGCTGAAGCGTCTCGGAGGCATTTCATCAACAAGACTGCTAATAAATTATTAACCTCGTAATGAATATATTGCTCTGAGGATTATGCAAACTTCCAACAAAGCCACAGTGGACCGCAATGCATCCTATTATCTTTCTGAAAAATACATGAATATATTTCTTTTTGATCTTAGACGCCTTCATTCCCTGGGAGAGGAACGAGTGCAACCCGAGCACCTGAGTTGGTCGTGGAAGAGATAAACTGTGTAAGTGGAGGCCGTACTTAAGTGCTGTAGTATTTTTTTTTTCTTTCATCTTAAAAATGGCAAAGCTTTTAAACATTTCGAGTAGTGTTCAAGCGCAGACACTTCCCAGAACACAAAACCACACGCACCAGACACACAAAGTGAGGGTGATGAAAAGGGAAGGGGATGAAAGCCTCCCGTGACTGAAGGCGATGAGAGGGACAAAACTGAATTTCGGAATTAGGAGATGACAAAATGACTTCGTTTCAAACCTCGAGCCTGGTTTTGAGTAGAGGTTTTAACACCACTGAAGGAACTGAGTGAGTTTTTTTGTATTATTTGCCAGGGTTAAACTAACACAGATGTGTTTAAAGTTAATTAACAGTGAATTAATAGTTAAAACTACTACTAAAACCAAGGACACAAACTGTCTGCTCAGGGCTTGCTGATATGTGACTCCATATGAATAAAGATGAGCCTGTAGGCAATAATGTGCTAGTTGCAATAACCCTGTTATTCATACAACAGATTAAAATAATAGACCAGCAAGAAGAAGGAATTAATTACTACAAAACCCTGTGCTGCTACTGTAAGGAGGAAAAGGCAAAGCATGCTTGGGAGAAGCAAAGACAGTATACTGCTAAGTTAACTGTACAATATACTACTCAGTATATATTCATTTTTGTAGGATTAATGCATTGAATGATGAACTTGCAACAATGGTAATATGCTAAATTATAATAACCGCATATCAGTGTGTTTAATTAGTGCCGCACTTTTATCATCTTGATCACATTCATCAAAACAGTTATCATTTATCACTTATTAAACTTTTAATCACCTATCAAAAGCTATTTTTCATCTTTTATATTATTTTTTGGGGGAAAAAAACAAAATCTTGGCAGTCTGACCTAAATTGTATGTTACTGCTTCACTGGAATCACATGTAAATGGAAGGTCAAGTTGTTCAGTGCATTGTGGGATACAGCATCCTGTGCAGTGTGCTTTTTTGTATACTGCACATTTTACAATGTTGTCATCTGGGCTTTCCATTCATACAGGTATGCTATAACCATGGATTGAAATTAGAGCACCTTTCTAGCATACTGCGTTTACTAGTTCTGCCATATGGTTTGCTGAATTCTGTCATGGTAATGTAATGGTAAATGTAATTCGAATCCGTGGTTCGGATAGCGTGTCAAACTGCCAAACTGCTGAAATCATGTGACTTTGGCGTTCCGAACCACTGATTCAAAACATAAGATTTTGAAGCAGTGTTTTGAAATCATCCATCACTAGATATTGTTGAAAAGTCATTATTTTGTTTTTTTGGCGCACAGAAAGTATTCTCGTCGCTTTAAAATATTTAGGTAGAACCACTCTACTCACATGAACTTTAAATATGATTTTAGTACCTTTGGGCACTGAAAGTGCAAATTAACTTGCTGGCAATGGAGGCCTCACTGAACCATCGGATTTCATCGAAAATATCTTAATTTGTGTTCCAAAGATGAACGAAGGTCTTACAGGTGTGGAACGAGATGAGGGTGAGTACTTAATGAAAAAAAAATTCATTTTTTGGTGAACTAACCCTTTTAGACAAACCATGTACAAATTCATAAGTCAACACTATTGCCAAGTATTTTCGCTTTAAAACTGCAGTGATCTAAAGACAAGTTTCAAAAACGCAGTTTGAAATCGCTACTATTTCTGACGTCACAAACTACCTTGTAACCAATCACATCAACATGCTGGCGGGTTTTAGCATATCATTAACTATAACCGCTCTGAAGCGGGAGAGTCTCAAGAGGTTATCCCGGTATATTTTTCTTGATATGAAAAATCGGGTAGATATAGGCAATATAGTGTGTGTATGATGTGTATGATGAATATGCCTTTCTCCACTGACATTCTAAGGTGTTCAAAGCATTTCTAAGGATACTGATTTTTAGAAGACAGCTGACTCGTGAATGGGGTAAAAAGGGATACCATTGTGCAGCGTTTACCTCAGTAAGTTGACCGAGTGGATCTCTGAGCTCATGTGAGTGAGTGGAGGCGGGGCTAATTAGCATATTCATAGATCTGCATATACTAAATGAAGCAAGGGTGTAGAGTTACTGTAAATTCAAGCTATTTTAAGGCATACGTTGTTGTTTTTTCACAGAAAAAACATTAAATATGTCATTTTTGTGATCGAAGATGAGTTTTAAGGGATACAATTATTGACTACAGGCCGGGGGACTTTAAGACATCCAATTTAGCCTTTCTATCTTACTACATGAACATCTGTACTTTTCTATAACAAGCAAACTATGTACCTTTTATACCAAGCAGCAGTATGTAAATTGTAATTCACCCCTGGTGTACACAAGGAAGGACCCCGTCAGCCATTTCTGCCACCTCAAACTCATTTTGCCACAGCGGCAGCAGTACGGACTGGCAAATGAACTCACTGCAAATGTACAAGCATATAATGAGCTGCATGTTCCATGTGCCTAAAGGTACACTTATGACCTTCAGAAACACACACGCCGCAGTGATGTGTGTTTTCCCCCGAAAGCCTTTGAAGTACGACCGCTGACATTTTTCCCCTAAAATGACTTCTTCATCTTAACTGTGTTCCCACCCGTCCCCTGAGTCTACAGTGCGTGGACCCTCCTGTTTGATGATGGCCCACACACGCGCACATGAGTGGACTTCTGCCAAAATTTATGTTCACTCTTATAGTGAGACCAATGGCTTATCTATGCCTGGAAACTATACTCAGAAAAGACATGGAGGGCCAGTATTCTATTACACAGGCACACACTCACACACACTACCTAGGCAATATTCTGTTCTGTTATATTGTTTCTATCACATTTTCCATTAAAACTGACATTTCATCTCAATAAAGCCCTTGAGGCGGAAACCTAAACACTAGCACAGAGGTAAGAATAAATGTGTGTTTGTAGGTTCTTCTGTATAAGTGTGTGTGTCTGTAAAAGTGGTACATTGAGAGAATGGAAAATGACACATACTGTCATTCTGTGAAGGTACAGGGGTTCATTATGCACTGTTATTGAAAGAGTAAAGCAATTACACCTGTCTGTGGTGGGGGGCGGTTATCAACGCACAAGACAATTATCAAAAGGACAAAATGAACGTCCTCTCGCTTTCTCGCAACCCTCCTTGTACTATTTCTCCTTCTTTCTGACTTCTGCTGTCAGTTCTGTGGATTCAAATCAACAACAGATAAATGTAACATTAAAAATGTCATTTTAAAGCACAATGCACTAGCTCTTCTGATGCATCTTCCCAAATCATCAGACATTTTCGACACCGATGTTTTGAGTAAGTTAATATGTATTGTCAATGTGATTTTCGGTGTTAGGTTGTAATTTATTTACAATAGATGAAATTATGCTCTTTCAAAAGTTTTTGAAACTTGATGATTTTGTCTTCTTCTCTGGTCTGATTTGGTCACAATGTGACAAAAACATCATTCAGTGTTCCTGTCTGCGTGAATGCAACAGCTGACCTAGACCTGTGGAAAAGAACATCCGACGCAATATGAAATACACCAGTGTTCAAATATTTGGGGTCAGTAAGATTTTTTTCTTCAAGAAATGAATACTTTTATTTAGCAAGGACCCTTTAAGTTGATCAAAAGTGACAGAAATCATTTGCAACATTATAAATCTCTTTACTATTTCTAAAAGTGGAGTAATGTCATGTGACACTGAAGACTGGAGTAATGGCTGCTGAAAATTCAGCTTTGACATCACAGAAATAAATTACATTTTAAAATATATTAAAATAGAATACAGTTATTTTAAATTGTAATAACATTTCACAGCATTACTTTTACTGGTATTACTGTATCAAACAAATGCAGCTTTAATAGATTTTAAACTACTATTGTATTGATATTATGCAACGATAAAACACGTTTAAAGTTTATTAAACTGATATTTCATTTACAATGTGCACCAAAAAATGCAGAATAGGTGTTGTGAATCTAAAATTAGCCTTAGTTTATTTCTAATTTAATTGTATCTGACTTAAATTATAAATGTAATTGATACTGTAATGACTGTTGATATATTACTTTCAATGCTTTAGGCTAAATTGTTTTTGAATACATGAGCAAAAACTCCTCTATTACATCTCTACATCTCCTTTCTGTTCCTCTGGCGCTCTCTCTCTCTCTCTCTCTCTCTCTCGGATGAACGAGTGATCCCATAGACCCCTGCAGAGTAGCTAAACCTTCATCTGTGAAGCGGACTGCTCTCAGGAGGACAATAAATGCACACATACCCACGCACAGTCTGACAGTTTGTGTCCTCTCCTGAGCAAAATACACAGTCACATATGGACGCATCCGGATAGAGATATGACCACTATGCCTCATTGCCAGCTTGTGAATTCCTCATTTTCCAGGCATTATATCTCTTTTTATTAGTTTTGATAAATATAACATAAAAATGGGTTTTGCCCCTTATAAGCACACAATATTTAAATTTCTCATGATGTATTTTTAAAAATCACTTTAATCATTTCACACTGATTTTGAGAGCAATTGAGAGCAATTTGTAAGCAATTATATATTTTGATAAAATAAAATAAAATAAAATAAAATAATAAATGACGAACTCTGTTCACCCTCTTTTTCTTTTAATTCCTCGTTTTCCAGGCATTATATCTCTTTTTATTTGTTTTGATAAATATAACATGTAAAAATGGGTTTTGCTCCTTATAAGCACACAATATTTCAATTTCTCATGATGTATTTTTAAAAATCACTTTAATCATTTCACACTGATTTTGAGAGCAATTGAGAGCAATTTGTAAGCAATTATATATTTTAAATATAGATGACAGCTGAGCAAAACTTGATTAATTTCCATGATTTTTTTTTTATGATATTGTCAATTTTCATGGTATTTTTTGGAAAATAAAATAAAATAAAATAAAATAAAATAAAATAAAATAAAATAAAATAAAATAAAATAAAATAAAATAAAATAAAATAAAATAAAATAAAATAAAATAAAATAAAATAAAATAAAATAAAATAATAAATGACGAACTGTGTTCACCCTCTTTTTCTTTTAATTCCTCGTTTTCCAGGCATTATATCTCTTTTTATTTGTTTTGATAAATATAACATGTAAAAATGGGTTTTGCTCCGTATAAGCACACAATATTTCAATTCCTTCATGATGTATTTAAAAAACAAAACAAAACACTTTAATCATTTCACACTGATTTTGAGAACAACTGAGAGAAATTTGTAGCCAATTAAATATTTTAAATATAAATTACAGCTGAGCAAAACTTGATTAATTTCCATGATTTTTTAAAATTATATTGTCTTTTTTCATGGTATTTTATGGAAAATTAATTAAATAAATAAATAAATGACAAACTCTGTCCATCCACTTTTTCTTTTAATTTTCCTTTTATTGAAAATAAACCACTTTGCCATTCCTGCTGCCGTTTTTACACAACACATGTATTGGTACATTTAATTGTTTTTCACCCCACATGTTTAATTATGTACTGAAGCTGTATTCAACAGTGGACTAATTGTCAAACTCAGTGCGAAGGTCTTTATTCTCTTTGTGGGGAATATTGGCTTTTCACTAATCAGGCAAAGAAAAAAAATCAATATTCAATTCCTTAAAAAAAAAAAAAAAAAAAGCAATCAGTGCATTCAGAGAGACTTTTTTTTTTTTTTTTTTTTTACAATGGATACTATTTCTATTAGTACGCGAAACAATAAAGGCATTGTGCATTTGTAGCAAACGCACGCACGCACGCTCTTCTATTCATGCAGAATTAGACTAATGTTGCTCTGCTTTATTACACCACTGAACAACAGATATCCGTGTGTGTGCGTTTTTATGTGTGAATCTATTTTAGTCTGATCCAATAAGGAGACGTCAGTAATGCTCAGTCCTGACAGGATGTGAAAAATGCAATGTTCCGCATCAATTACCTCCTACTGGGTCAAAGAAAAGGTTACCTGGCACCGCTACCCCAAATCGGGGAGGGTGACAGGGGTTCAGGGTGGGCTCCTATTGTGAGGTTCAGCATAACCCGTTTCACCTCTCCTCGAATGCTGATGATGACGAGGAGGTGAAAGACAAAAGGAAGCGTCAAGAACAAAATGAGTTCAGTCAACAATTAAATGCCTCAGTCTTGTAGATTAAAAATGACAGGTGAGAACAGGGAAAAAACGGAGGAAGAAAAACAGAGGGGGAGATGCGGGAGAGAACATAAAAGACATGTCTTTTCATTTAAAGAGATTATAAATTGGATCTGATAAGCAATTAATTGACTAATTGGCCATAGGAGAGCAGGTTATTTCCCAAGCGTTGGCTGATTTGCTTGCAGTGCTGCACTCGGGCAGAAAAATAGTGGTGAATCTACAGTACTACATTCATCAAGTGTGTGAAAGTGTGTGTCCATGGCATGTGGGTGCAGGGTGCATGCTATTACATCTCTGGAACAGAAAAGAAAAAAAAAAAGTGAGAAATATTACACATGCCCTAAAGGAGAATTTAGAAATGGCACATTTGTGCTAATTTACCTGCTATTATCGTCACACTGCCCTGGGATTTACAGAGTTGCACCTATAGTGCATTAGCACATTTCACTTGAAAAACTCAAGTGTCATTTGTCAGAAAGTCTCAGTGTTATTTTAGTATTATTTATACACTATAAAAGTAATTAATAATATTTTTTAAGCTTTTATTTTTATATTTTCAAGATTTATTTTAATTTTAGTAGTTTTTTTTTATATGCTTTTGTCATTTTTATTAGTTTTTTATTGTTTCTCTTTAGCTTTACTTTCAAGTTTTAGCTTGAATAATTTTAGAACTCCAAGGCAACATTTCTAAATTGTATCTAATATTTATATTCCAAGCTTATTGAAATGAACAAAATGAAAAGTATTCTATTCTATTCTATTCTATTCTATTCTATTCTATTCTATTCTATTCTATTCTATTCTATTGCTGCATAAATTTTTTTCCACTACAATTTACATTTCAACACTATATATATATATATATATATATATATATATATATATATATATATATATATATATATATATATATATATGGTGTATTATATGCATATTAAACTTGCAGAAGAAAGTTTTTTTTAAAAAAACACCATCAACTAAACGTTTGAAAACGTACTGTGATACTGCCCACGATCATATGCCAATACAAATGGAGAAAATACTGTGCATATTTCTGCCATTACATTTGGGTTTTTAAACAGAAATGATAAACTGTGCTTAACTGGGTTCCAGTGTGGACTAAATTCAAAAGTGGAACATTTGGTCTTCTCCTGTATTAATACCAGATTTCTAAATTCCATATTTCTTTAGAGCATTTGCCCAAGTATGTGCTGGCAAGCATCCTCAGTTGATTCCAAGTGCCTGTTAGTAAACAGAGTGATCACATTATCCAAAGCCATCTGCTAATATGTAAGAATGTGACATTCATCGTGAGACTGAGCTGGCCCGCTTCCTGTCTTGCTGTCGGTCATCGAGGACAGTGACTGTTGAACATGAACCAATGAATGTGGTACACCTAGTGAAGAGGGCACATGAAGCACTAAAAATAATTTGTTTGAAGTATGCCCTGACCATTTTTAATCAAAAACACATCAAATGTGTCACATAAATATAGCACATTGGAAATCACACAAATTAATATTAATGAATTTAAACACCCGGCGCGCCAGACTGAAAACTATTGGTGTCAATCATACAGGCCTGAAATATGTCGGCTCTGAAAGGACTATCTCTCTCACGCTTCCTCTATATTTTTTCTTCCAGAGCCATGACAGGTTGATCCACGGCCATTGGCTCCCATCTATAACTCCTGAGTCAGCAAAAACGTTGGCGGACAAACTCAAAACACACTTCTTTCTTTCTCCCTCTCCTCTCATCTCCCCAGCAGACCTCGCTGCTAATCTGAGAGGAGAATGTTATCAGGAAATCACTCTGCTTTAATTAGTTATGTGGCGTTACTCTCTTCAGATCTTGTCTCCTGCTGCTCTCAGCATGAGACTGAGCTGCTCAGATTAAAGTGTGTGTCTCTGTGTGTACATATGTGCATTAGTGTCGTGTGTATGTGTCCTTCAAATTAGATCCACTCATGCATCATTAAGCAGTTGCCGACATAGTTATTGCAGGATATGTTACATTTAAATTAATTTCAGACCCATAATACAATGACAAACTAGTACACACATTCAAACTAATACAGTTCTGAATTAATTGCCGGTTAAGTTGAGGGAATTTAAATGAAATGGTAAATTGAACTCATTTGACCCAAAAGGTCAAAAAAAAAATATATATATTTTTTTTAAATAAGTTTTGAATATAGTACTTATATTCATAAAGGATGGATTAAATTGATTATAAGTAACAGTAAATACATTTCTATTAAAATATTTCTATTAAAAATGCTGTTCTTTTAAACTTTCTATTTCCACAAAACTATTAAGATCACAACTGTTTTCAACACTGATAATAACAAATGTATATTGAGCAACATATCTTGTGCAATCACGTGTATTAAAGTATATATGTAAAATTTCCATTTCATTTACTTGAAGGTCAGACCGATGTGATCAGTGACATTGTTAAAAAGTAAATTTCAGCCATTCCTAACTTTCTTAACACAACACGGAGCTACCCTACTGCCAGGAATAGAACAATGCTTGGCAACTTCCCACACATTTACTTTTATCTTCATTTATACAGTCTCAACTAGAACAATATAATCTTCCTCTTCTGGTGTTAAACAACATTATCTATTTTACTTCCTCTTTATTACTTTACCAGGAATTGGAAGTTTCTCAAAACGTGGTAACCCTGTGCTAATATAGTAACTGTATATGTTAATGCTGGTAATGAAAAAAAGTAAATAATTGCATGTGCTAATGTGCTAATGCTAACGCACGTGCTAATGTGGCCGTGTGTCAATATATTCATCGTTGTGACTATATAAACAGTTTAAATCATGTAAATGATCTGCTAAACAGGAAGTTTGAGATGTGAAACATACAGTAGCTAAAAAACTCATTTACTTTAAGAGAAGTAAGAATGTCCTGTATTTCATTATATGCCCCTTTAAATGTTTCCCAGCTCAATTCCTTAAGGTGAGGAACAGAGCCTCAGCTCTGGGTTTTCAGGCTCATAAAAACTACATTGTTTTCCACTTGACATAAATACCACCTGAAGACCACCCCTGTGGTGGAGCTGCGCAGCACCGCAACGCTGTCTGAGAAACATATCAATTAGATTCCCAAACTGTAGTGAAACAAAGCACTGGAGGCAGCCTACTCTCCACACAACAGCAGCAAATTAACAACACATCTCCACCCACTCTTTACTGTCTGTTTAGATATGGAGCAGGAGGAAGACAAAGAAACGAGGAGGAGAGAAATAGCGAGAGAGCCTCGGTGCTATTGGAGTCGAGCCTGCTAATGGTATTCCATTACCATTAATGGCAGGCAGTCCCTGTGAAGACCCGCTATTTGCCAAGAGGCAATTCCTCACTGTTTGGGTCTGCCATTGACAACATGAACATTAAACAATATCTCAAGTATGGCAGCAGAAGAAGTAGCAAGAGACCAAAAATGATAAAGCAGCTGATATTAGATCAAGACTCCTGGAGAATCATTCACTCTAAAAAAAAACTGGGTTAAAAATAACCCAAACCCTGCAGTTGGGTTGTTTTGACCCAGCGGTTGGGTTAAATTAAATAAATAAATGTTAATTTATTAAACATATTAATAAATGTTAATTTCCGACCTATTTTGGGTTCATTTTAAGCGAGGAATATAGTTATTTTTAAACAATAGTTGAGTTTAAAGGGTTCAAACTTTTAAAAGGTTAGTTCACCCAAAAATGAAAATTCTGTCATTAATTACTCACCCTCATGTCATTCCACACCCGTAAGACTTTCGTTCATCTTCGGAACACAAATTAAGATATTTTTGATAAAATCTGATGATTCCACTGATTCGAAACAAAAGATTCGTAAAGCTTCGAAGCTTCATGAAACAGTGTTTTGAAATCGCCCATCACTAGATATTGTTGAATAAAGTCGTTATTTTGTTCACTTCATATGTCATGTCTTTAGTAGCTTTATGGGCATTGAAAGTCTAAATTAACTTGCTGTCAATGCAGGCCTCACTGAGCCATCGGATTTTATCAAAAATATCTTAATTTGTGTTCTGAAGATGAACGAAAGTCTTACGGGTGTGGAACAACATGAGTGTGAGTAATAAATGACAGAATTTTCATTTTTGGGTAAACTAACTCTTTAACCCAACTGCTGGGTCAAAACAACTCAATTGCATAAAATGGATCCAAAATAGGTAGTAGATTAACATTTATTAAAAAAGTTTAATACATAACAATTAAATAATAAAAATGTATTAAATTGCTTATTAATAAATGTTCACCTTTTGATTACTACTGTTGCCTCAAGAAATGATGTGTCTGATTTTTAATTTCCAACCTATTATGGGTTCATTTTAAGTGAGCAATATAATATAGTATAATGAAGGCCAAAATTCATTGTTAAATATTTTATATTTTGCAAGATTTTTACTGAGACCTGACATTGCAAGAAGACCGAGGTATAAAACATAAAAAAAAAAAAAAAAAAAAAAAAAACGGGTCTCTGAAAATGTGAATAATTGAAATTCACCTCCATTAATCAGCGTAACTTGAGGGTCATTATGTTGACATTGTTTAATTATTTATAACAGCTCTGTCTGGAAGAACTGCGCTACATATCCGAAATGACAGAGTGTCATTCCCCTTTAAAACGTACCCATCAGTGGCTCGTCTCTGCCATCTCAAGCTCACTGTTTTTTCCCCTTCATTTTTCCACTCTTAAAGTCCCCTATTGATCTACAACTGGCTGCCACAGCACAGGCAAGCACTTTTCCTCTATTTGTCACTCTCTCCTTCTCTCTTCCTACCGCTCCCCTGTCTTTTCTTGTAGTTTTTTCCCCCTCGTTCCCGACATCTGAGCCAACAATCAATGCGGTTTCATTCCGGAGAGGAACAAATGGAATTCCAGCTGAGAGAAAGATAGTGAAAGTTAAAGCGGAGGCATGCATACACACATATGCTCGTACACATCGAGGTCCAACGGGGGCGTCATGCGCAGACTGTAGACACACAAACACCCACGTACACCCACAGTGTCTTTATTCTGATAAAACTGAGGAGAGATAGTAGATGAACAGGTGTTATCGAGCAAGAGATTCACACTATAGAACATATTTAATGACTATGTCTCAGTTTGGTTGGGGCGAATTGCATGATTGAACCGAATACTAATGAGGAACAGAGCCCTCAACAGGAAGCTGTTACAGCTAACTTGCATTTAAATTGGTCTTGTAGAGAAACTATAAATTAACAGAACAGACAGTTCCTGTCTTGCTAAAATAAACAGTGCATGTTTTATCTAACGCAGCAATGTGCAAAAAGAATCATCCATAATAAAACTTCAAGTTGCTGTGAGTTTTTTGCTAAACAAATCTTTGCAAAATATAAGGTACATACAAATTAAAGATTCAATTTTGTGCTGTTTGCATTGATTAATAAATGTGAAATATGCACAGGAACACAGATTGAAACAATATGCAAACTTCATTTTTTGTAATGAAATTCGCTTTACTATGGAGATTTATATTTAAAACAGTGTGGAGGAAAAAACATTCCTTATCAAAAAAAAAAAAAAACTCAAACTCTTACTGTGATTGTTGTAGTTGTCATTAGTGTCAGAACACCTATCAACAATACAACCATTGTTACATTTGCATTTACATTTTGCATTCTTTCATTTTGCCATTTCCTTTCTGTCGAAGCGACAAGTGCTTGCAAATATGTAGCGACAATTTTTTTTAAAAACAGATGAAAACTTAGTGCAAGCGGAATCATATAATCTTTATCTTCTGGTGAGAAGAATAACAGTAGAATAATATCTATTCTAAACTGTAAAAAAAATATTATTATTATTATTATTTTAAGTTGTAAATACAACAAAGTAGAGCGGCATGATTCTGGTTAAATTAAGAATCACGTTTTTTTTTTGTTTCAAACAACGATCATGATTTTCCCATGATTCTGAACAGACAACTAAACAAAATAACATGAAATTTGCAAGAGGTTGTGACAAACTTAAAATGTTTAATTAATCTGAATGAATTATTAAAAAAAAAAAAAAAGTTGATTTGAATTTGAATGAATGATTCAATGACTCACTCATAAATACTTCACTTGTTACTGGATGAATCAGCATTTTTGAACAAATCTCTTGATTGAATGATTCAATGACATACATTTTTAAATAATCTATCGCCACCTGGTGGATTAACGATGTAATTGATACAATCATTATTTGAAGCACCAAGTTACTTTCAAAAGGTGATTTGCTCTATTTTGATTTCTACCGTAGACATCAGAGTTTATATCTGAAGGATAAACTTGTATCCTTTGATAATATGAAATATTGTAAGACAGAAATAATGATACTGTGTTGTTGAAAGCTGTGAAGCTGTTTCATATATATATACATGACAACTGCTCTCTCTGGCTCAGCAGCAACGCAAACACATATTTGAATGTTCCGGTGTGATTTTGTCAAAGGTTTAATAGACACAGGCAAATCATTATCATTTATTGAATGAGATTGTGTGGGTGTTTGAATCAAGATCACGATTTTTTAACGATTAATCGTGCAACTCTACAAACTTGACTGGAGAACGTTTTATATATATATAGTAAATACTAGGCCCACTCCTGTTTTTCCATTTCAAATTTTCAAGTTTAATTTTATTTGTTACTTGCCTTTTCATTAAGTTTTTATTGCTTAACCTGTTAACTGTCACGGGCCCACCGGTGGGCCCACAGCCATTACATATTTAAAACAGTAATATTCTATACTAAACCTAAACTAATCTTGACAAACTATATATCATTTGAAAGCTTAGAATCTGTAGTTTACATATTTGGTGATTGATTTTCAAAATAAATTACAGAGGAGCAGTAATTTATCAATTTGCAACAAGCATATTTTCATACTCATAAGGCATGTTCAGACCTTTAATTTGAAATAGCGATGAACATGAAAAATCATTAAAGATTGGTTGAAACATGTTTGTTTTCATGCCAAGAGTTCAAAAGATAACATCCATTCAATTTTTTGAGAAAAAAAGGTCTGAAAATGTTTTTAATAGAAAAAAAAATACATGTATGATTGTGGCGGTAATCTATAACCCACATACATGTTTTTTTTATGTTTATTAGAGGCTGAATTCATATCAAATTCTGCCAAAACTTCCCATACTACTTCTATATAGGATGTCTACTTCATAAATTGTATGAAAATAATGTAAATATATGGTTCAGATCACTCAAACCATATATAGAAATGGAGGCGCCTTTATATGGTCACCAATGGAGCTTGGTTGTCATCTAGTGAAAAAGTGTGGTACTGCGCCCAAACAAAATCTTACTGAAAGCTCATTTTTTGAGATATCAACCTGAAATTTGGAACACAACTTGTTCAGATTTTTGGCTTTGATTTCCTTGCAGTTTTAGAGTAAAAATTGTTTTGTAAAATATATATTTTATATAAAATATAAAATATTATATTTTTACATTTTACATTTTCATAAACTTAAACTTCTATAACTTTTTTTCTGTTTCACTTATATAAGCAATTTCACTTCTACAATAATCTGCCAAATGTCTTCTTTAAAACAAGACTTATGTCTATACTCCAAAGTGTTCTTGAATTACAACCATTTAAGTTTGGATAGTGCATTTTCTTGTCTAAAAAAAAAGTGGGGGTGACAGTTAACAGGTTAATCAAGGTAAACTCTTGTGTTCAGCTTGTATCAAATGCATCCAGAGAGATGTCAGTAAAAGAAATATATAGTTTAGTCATGAAACTCTAGATGGCACTGGTTGATGGGTCCTTAACAAAATGATAATTACAGCATTAACTACTTGGTCCATGTCTCTTATGCAGCCAATGAGCTTGTTGCTCACACATTTAAATGGCTGGCTACATTCAGTTTGCAGTGCACTTCAGAGTTCCTCTAAAACCCTCCACCTTCCCCAGCTCCACCTGTATAGATCTGCTAGGGGTTATTGATGCTATTTGTGCAGCAGCAGTATGTCTTACTCGCAGCAGTGTATGTATTGGCAGTAGCAAATTCTTGTACTTGCTCTGCTGCAGCAGCAATAATCTACAACAACAGCAATAATCTACAGTAGCAGCAATTCAGCAGCAGTGTAGCGAATCTATTCCACCAAGACCAAATACATTAACATTGTCATATCCATTACCATGCTAAAAATCTTCCGAGAGTTATCATGATTGAACTATATTAAGAAGGTTATTAAAATATTGAAAAACAGGGTATATGAGCCAACAAAGCTACAAGAGCTGTAAGGGTGTTTTTACGTGACATGTTTTGCCTTGTCTGTCTATAAATTTAAAAGTAGCGAGGCAGATGAAATTAAATTTGGTACCCTCAGCATGTGCTAAAGGCAGAGCCGCACGCCCTGAAGTCTTACCACGCCACCCTCTCTTGCCCATTCTCTCCCTGTCCATCTCTCTGGACGCCAGCTGCTTGTAATAGCCGCAGGCACATTTTCCCTGGCCCAGCTGACCAGCTGCAACCTCAAAGACGGAAAGAGAGACACAAAGACAGACTCTATAGGGAAGAGACAAATCCGAGATGGATGCATGACAGTGGAGGCTGATTATGGACAGAAGGAGACAAAGAAAAATGGAGAGGGATCAGGATATTGAGAAGGATATTCAAGAACAGGAAAAATAACCTTGATTGAAGGCGTACGGGGGCGGGAGGGAGGTGCAGGGGGATTAACGGATGACAGGAAAGGAAGAGGTCTAAAACATGTGTCCAGCTTTAAGCTTTAGCCAAACAACATTGACAATGTTTTGAAGAACAAAGGCATCAGCCATTCCTCTAAATCGCATCTTATCTCTTGCGGTTGGAAGCTATTATTCACAGCGGGAATAGAGGAGAAGGAAACGAGACAGTTGGTGTGAAGAAACACAACATGGGAATTGTGATTGTATTCAAAATGGTTGAAGACATTCTGTTCATTCAAGGACATACTCTGTGTATCAACTTGCAATTCACACAAAACCATTATATCAAAGAAATCAAAATGAGAGCTTCGAGATCAAACAGTTTAGGCTAAATGGTGACAAATTCACTTTCAGCAGAAATATGCATTTAAAAATTGATGACTCATCCTGCACCACACCGATTTTTGTCCAATCGAATCGCTCTCCTGAATGAAAATGCCCCATCCCACTGCAACCAAACAATACAGACTGCAAAAAGCAGTACATCAAATGAGCAGCATGTCTAAAAAAATTGTGAAACAGCAGGTGAATGATGCCTGGGTGACTTTACTATACAGCAGTTCATCTCCTGAGATTCTGAAATGTGCAACCAGTGGACACTTTGCTATTTTATAGACCACAGGAGCTAAGGAAGCATCAGATTTGATGAAAAAAAAAAAAAGGTGAACTTTTAGCCAGGTTGTTGTTTAAGTATTTTATTTTATTTATTTTACATCAAAAATGTTATTCCTTGAAGTTGAGTAAATTACTTTTTCTTTTTTTTTTTTTTGTGGTTGTTAGTACATCAAATATCAAATGCCAAAATGGCAGCTGTAGTTTGTCTGTTGATGCTCATCAGCAGTCGAGCCTTCATCGAAATCAGGTACAAGAACTAGGGTGCAACTACAGTCCATGGCTGTGACATAATTAATATATTCTGCACAAAGCAGAAAATCAACACATGAAAGAAAACTGAGCTTGTAAAGCAATTTCATGGGATTTTTAAATTTTTCCTCAGAGTCTAAAAAGATAATGAGAGTTGATTATCATCAAGGATTATGTACAAAATATATTCAAAAGATTGTTGAGCCAAGATTGCTGTAAAATAAAGCTACTTAACAACACAGAAAGGTTAAGAAAGCTGGAAAAAAAAAAAAAAAAATCAGCATGTGATGTGGATGCGCCGAGGTCATTCCCTCTCGGCGTATTTTGTCCCTCATTAAAAGAGTCTTCTTCCCTTAAAATCTTTATAAGCCTGGAAGCCTTCATAGCTCATGTAGTGCCAATTGCACATAACTCTCACACACACTAAATAAAAGAACGATGCAGCCTTTGACTTGTAGATTAAATCAAATGTGGACATTCTTAACCTCCATACTGCTGTCCCTCAAGAAACTGAACTTTTTCCTTGTTATGAGAACAAAGAAAACAGCCATTAACATATTATATACCCACATGCTAAATTAGCTCTCAGACATTAGGCTCATAACTTTGCTCTAATCAACTTAAAGATGCGGCAGTTGAAAAACAGCTTGTCTGTACTTAAAGGCCACAAAGTGGGCCTTCATTGTTGACTCTAAGTGCATTATTATTCAACTTTAGTTTCAATTCTCAATATGCAATTTTGCCATTCTAAGCCACCCATATCTTTCCAGTTTCTTTTCCTCTCTCGGTCTCTCAGCTTGCTATTGTCGCCACGCTTTCCCGCTGCCACCAGATTTTACTTTAAGAGAGATTTGTTTTGCTCAATCAGCTTAAGACAGCAGAAATTCATTCTCTAAAAGAGCATTTTAATACAGGCCCTTTCAAGTATAAGAGCCCTCTCTACTGTTACAGACCCCCTGAGTGAAGGGATGAGAGGCATACTGAGAGATCATTGGAAAGGCTTTTACTTTTGGTGCCCATCAAATGTTTGCCCAAGTATGTGACTATGCTTTTGACTGAAAGGCCTGGATGAATGAAACCCCTTATAGCATAAAATCAAATATTTTGATCATCACACAAACGGCAGACACTTTTATGTGTATTCACCACAGAACGGCACCACCTACAATTATATTATTTATGGTGTGTGTGTGTGTGGGGGGGGGGGGGGGAACAAGTATAGAATAAATAATAATAATAATGCATATAACAAAATAATAACACAATAAAAGTACTAATTTAAAATGTATAATACAAATCGTACACAAAAAAACTGCATTATCTGCTCATACTTCAAACAACCCTAGAATAAATCATTAACGACTAGCTCTTTCAACATAGACCACTGACTGTGGCTCAATATTTATCTCCCGTGTTAAGAAATGCAGATGTCGCTCTTTTACTCAGAATATTTCTCACTGCCTCTATATTGACATCTCCCGCAGCGATGGGTCGGTAGCTTTCTCGCACCAATGGACATTATCTTCCTTCCTCTCCAATGATTCAATAGTAGAAGGCATTGTTTTTTTGTTTTTTTTATCAACAGTAATATAAGGAGCTCCTCTGCTGTCCCTGTTCTGTTACCGATCAGTGTGGAGGACTGTCACTTACCAGACTGTTGTTGCTGCTACTAGTCATGTTGGGTACGGTGTTACTGTTGATAATACTTGGAACTTTCTTTAAATAACTGAACAAAGGAATTTGGTGCATCTGATTTTCTAATCTGGGTATTTTTTGTTTTGTTGTCCCATTCAATTTGTGTTCTGTTCTGAAAAACAACTTCAATTTTTATACTGTATGTAATAGTTTTAGGCCCCCCCAAGTAGTTGGAGGCCCCTGGGCATGTGTCTTGTTGGCCCATTAATCTGGGCCTGTGTACTATATGGTGTTGGGAAAATGTAACTCTAACCAGAGAAATAGACACACCCCTAGGGAACTGCAGGACAGATGAAGTCTTGAGCCTGTTCTAGAAAGGGAATACACCTATATATCCCCTGTTCTGTTTTAGCCAGTTATATATAAGCCCTCTCACATGGCCATATTTGGTATCTTTGGGTTATTAAATAATCAAGTGGAAGTGTGACATTTAGCAGTCAAGGTTTTATCTCATTATTAGCTCTTATCCAAGTTCCACATTATTAGCATCTGTCCATCAATATTTAAATTATATGTACCTTTCTGAAAACCACCCATGTGCAGTAAAATTGTCAAACAATGGTGACAGCATTTCTTTACTGATGACAAGGTAACACTAATGATGTGAAAACATCAATTTTAATCCCAGTCCACTATTTAAAAAAACACATACACTCACATAAGATGGTTATATTGAGCAGAATAATGGTCAAGAAATAGTCTTTAGCCTTACTTGACCCAATATAGACTGGACTGCCATTGCATCAGATGATAAATACGATTTATTTAAATATCTGTCAGAGTATCTCTTTTTTCCCCGTTTGAATGGGAATCTTACCTCAGAGACACCTGGACTAGAAATAGATGTTGAAGGACATAAGTGTGCATGTACTTCATGCATACATGTATGAAAGTATACCAAAATGCATCTTCCAGAAGGGTGTTTGCGTGTATTGCTACATGAAAACACCCTTAAATACAATCTCCTGGTCGACAAGACTTTCACCATCAAATCCTATGAAAAAGCTGAATACTTCACCTTACCAGTATGCGTATGCCCCAACATAAATGTGGGTTGTTTTTTTTGTTTTTTTCATTTTTTTTTTTTTTTTTTTTTCAAAAGCTGCCACAGTGTTCTTAAAATTAGTGAATCCAGCGTGCATAATTGAAAAACCAAAATGGGGCCAACTAATTATAAAGCAAAACACAGCAAGTGTTTAAAGAGCAGAGAGTTTGTTTAGGAACTAATTTTCTTGGCATCGTCTTTTTCAGCAACAAAACAGGGCAGAACTAATATGTGGTGATTCCAAATGGACTGATTTTTTATTTTTTTCCCCCACAAAATGTGATGGCATGGTACTATTTTAATTAACTTTAGAAGAGTTGGACAAAGAAAGGAAATGAAACTTACAGCTGCAGTAATGAGGAAATGGACCAAGATCAATACCAGAGACAGTAGAAAGACTATATGTAGAAAAATGAAATCAAAACATTCAATACGGAGGCTGGAAAAAGTCCTGCCTTTAAGATAAAAGAGCCAATCACATTAGTAAAAGTAAAAGCAAAAAATAAAAAAATAAAAAATTTATATATATATGCATCTCACAGAAGTGAGTACACTCCTTTTTGTAAATATTTTATTATATGTTTTTATGTGTCCACTTTGCTACAATGTAAAGTAGTGAGTGTACAGCTTGTATAACAGTGTAAATTTGCTGTCCCCTCAAAATAACTCAACACACAGCCATTAATGTCTAAACCGGTGGTCACAAAAGTGAGTACACCCTTATGTGAAAATGTCCAAATTGGGCCCAAAGTGTAAATATTTTGTGTGGCCACCATTATTTTCCAGCACTGCCTTGACCATTTTGGGCATGGAGTTCACCAGAGCTTCACAGGTTGCCACTGGAGTCCTCTTTCACTCCTCCATGATGACAACACGGAGCTGGTGGATGTTAGAGACCTTGCGCTCCTCCACCTTCCGTTTCAGTATGTCATAATACATGTTGGCATTCATGGTTCCCTCAATGACAAAAATTTACAAAAAGGTGAGGGTAGAGGGTAGAAGGTGAGATACTGTGTATGTATATATATATATATATATATATATATATATATATATATATATATATATATATATATATATATATAATTAAGAGACCACTTAACATTGATTTCTGAACTTGGAGTGGTCTCTTAATTTTTTCCATAGCTGTATGTTTCCTCCGAGTAGGCAAGGGAGGCAGTGCCTCCTCCAAAAAATTATCCATATTACATATAAAACAACACAAATATTACAAATTATGACATTAAAAAGAGCGCAAGTCACGCATATTTCTTAAGGAACACTGCCCAACAGCGACACCCGTAGGTGAAGTTATACAGAGGAGTCATGCTTTACAGTCTATTGAGTCATGCCTCCCTTTCCTCTCATAGGAAACCATATAAAATCATCAGAACCACGGCGTGCGGTGGGTTTTGTGGGGGGTAATTGAGAATTAATGGGGGAAAGTCACGTGAGAGGAGGCAATGTCTCCATCGCGCTATGATTGGATGTAATTGGTTATGATTGGATATGATTGGTTTGTGCGATAAATCCAGCCTCTCGTTGACATGCGCGTTCCGCGCGTAGGTTTGACTGAACAAATGGTGGCGTCAATCGGAAGACTAATCGAAAAGTAAGTAAACAGATTACCCAGTTAGATATCACCGCTTTATGACGCGTCAAAATCAAACTTGAAATGGACTGAAAGCATGATTACTGCGGGGGTTTTAGTGCAATCAACTTGGTTAAAATTAAAAATGCAATTCGTGTCTGTGACAGACGGTGTTAATGGAGCATGACTGATGATCCAAAATATTCTAGGTTGACAATTAAAAAGAAAAAAACGCAATAAACAAATAAAATATATTGTTTAAATTATTATTGCCTTTAGTTATTATTTTGGAATGAATGTAGAAATGCTTAAAACACTTCCCAGACAGCAACATAGTCTGGCCCAGATCCGGCCCACATCTGGTACATGTAGGTTATACGCGGACCAGATGTGGGCCGGATCTGTGCCGACACTATGTTGCTGTCAGGGTTGATGCTTGATGAGATTGACTTGGTTTTGATAAATAGAACATTACATTGTTAATGTAAAATTACAAAATAGAATTGTCTTTGGTTTCTTTTTTCTTTTTTGATGTAATGTTCCTTTAACAAGGAAGATATATATATATATATATATATATATATATATATATATATATCAGGGGATGTACATTTCTCTTATTTTATTTAAAGATCATATTTTGTTTTTTTTTTGTTGTTTTTTTTAATTTTCATATCATTTTCATTTTTATTGTCCTTCAGAAGCTACAGAAGATATTTCAGAAAAGAAATAAAATAATTAACATTTTGCAGATTTGCAGACATTTTGTAGTATATATAATAGTTTTAGCCAAATTTAAGAAAATTTGTTTGTCAAACTGAATGGGTGATTTTACATACATTGTTAATAAACAATATTCAAACTAACAAACTAACTGTTTTCTACTCAGACAGAAAACAGATGCCTAAGGGTGTTGTCAAAATGGCACCTAGTGGACTGACTTCCTTTCCTTGAAGGAACTTTCATCAGTATTGCCTGCGGCATAGCACTATTCAAAGATGCCATTTTGTATTTTGGTCATAAAAGGAAAAAAAAAAAAAAAAATGATTTGAATTACAAACACAATACTAGTCTATTTTGATGGTGTGCATTCGTTAAGAAATGTTTTGTAGCTTTGATTGCTACAGATCAAAGCCATTACACGACTAAATATGATATAAGGTTGTTAAACGTGACATAGCCACACACATTTGCAATTTTTAATAAAACATTGTTTAGTATGTTTATTAGCTATTGTTTAGTATGTTTACATTTATTATCTAGTCTAGTCATTTAAAATATTAGCTATTTTAAATGAGGACTCATGAAATGTCCTCAAATTTCATATTTACGTCATAATACCAGTGTAATACCCATGCCATTATACAAATTTGTGTCCTCATAAAACACAAAAACACGCACACGCACACACACCCACCCACACACCCACACACACACACACACACACACACACACACACACACACACACACACACACACACACACACACACACACACATACTTGTTTTTGTGAAATGTGGGGACATTCCATAGGCGTAATGGTTTTTATACTGTACAAACCGTATTTTCTATCCCCCTACACTACCCCTACCCCTAAACCTAACCCTCACAGGAAACTGTGCACACTTTTACTTTCTCACAAAAACTCATTCTGTGTGATTTATAAGCCTTTTGAAAAGTGGGGACATGCTGAATGTCCTCATATTTCACCTCTTTTTGTAATACCTATGTCATACCCATGTCATTATACACATTTGTGTCCTGATATTTCACAAAAACAAGTACACACACACACACACACACACCATCATTATACATCATTGATTCAGTGCATTATAATCTTGTGTGTTATTTTTCATGGACCCGCCAGACCTGCATTGCCAGATAAACACATCAATGCAGACAATGTAGACAGAGAGAGAGAGCGAGAGATAAAAAAAGGTCAAAGTGGACAGAGGTCAGTCAGTCCATCATGGTGAAAAACGACAAGTGATGAGACATGGGTGATAAGCTCGGTAAGCAGAGGTGAAAACTTTTCCTGCGACCACAAGATAATGGGCTCGAAGTTGCAGGAAAGGTCAAATGAAAACCATGTTCATTTGGATTAAACATTCAGTGAGGCTCACAAACTGAGACATAAGTGTTCTGTCCACTCACATGCCAGAAACATACCAGTTTACAAATAAAATACACTCTCTCAGCACATACACACAGAATGGATAGATTTAGATAGTCTAGGCTTTAAAGGCATCTATTTAACCAGTCAAATATGATGCAATCATTAGGGTTGTCAATCAATTACAATTTGTATTCATATTAATTACACAATATTGCTGTTTATTAATTATTGTTGAGCCCCAAAATGACATTACAAATAGTGGATTTATAATCAGTATATTATATCAATAATATCAATATGTAATCAATGTATAAACAAAGTGTTTACTGCCTTACAATTCACATTAATTCATTTTCATTCTAATGGCTGTTTTGAAGATGCTGTAACAAGTAAAAAAGAATTTCAGAATTAAAAAAAGAACCTTTTGTTCTGTGCCATTTGTTTGTTAATTACTTGCATTTTATTTTTAACTATTTTTAAATGTATAATTACATTTTGTTATCACTTAAATAACACATCACACATCAATGACAGAAAATTACTCCTACAAAATGTTATTTTAAGATTCCAAGATAGACATTTAAAACCACTTGAGAGAAAAAAAAAAAACAAAAAACACTGCCACTTCTATATACAAGTGGGGATGTAGTGTACTTATTATTAATAATGTTCTAGATAATGGAAAATGGATAAATAAATATATAAACAGGCAACAATGATTAAAAAAATGACATGTTGGTGTGTTGGATTCCTGTATTATCAGTAGGACAAAGAGTTACAACATCAGTGAATCTACATGACATTTTTAATTACAGGTGCTCTGTCTATAATGTAGTATCACTGAAGGTAATGAGCATTGTGTCAGATTCGATTACCCTCGTCAGGTTTTGTATCATCTACTCCTGCCATTATTACAAAACAAACAAAATGGGATATAAAAGATCCCTACTTTCAGAGTGACACCGTGCCCGGGAATGCCCTGCACGGTTAAGTTGCAAAACTAATTTGAAAGACGAGCATTTCAATATTGTAATTCTTAGAATGATTTCTATTGCAGCTGCAAATCTCTGGTAGTCTGAGCTTGTAAATAACATAAGCCCCTACAGCCTTTAATACAACACAACTGGCTCAACCCTGCTGTAAATCTAGAGCTCTAACATTAAAGTGGATAACAGATATTGCTCCTTAATGGATTTAAATTATATCAAAATTTTCCACATATGGAACTCTTGACGCTTGCATATCAACCCTTTTCCAGCTTGGGAAACCTCATTTTGCTGTTGACCGATCACTTCTTCAAGTAGAAGCTGATTTTTCATCCAGCTGACCTAATGTCCAATACACAAAAATGCAATTTTCAAAAGAGAGAGTCAGCATATTCACTCAATTCAGTGGCCACCACAGCATTGGACTAATATTACCAGACTTCACGGCTGGTGTGGTTCACTCTAGGGATTGCAAAAATAGCTTTTCAGTTTTTCCTTCAGATGAATGGCATATATTCTAAATCTGAAATGGATAGGGGGGAAAACTCTTCCAGATCGAAGTCCTCCCAGGAGGATCTGAAGCATGAGAACGCATGATTCTCCCAAATGCGCAATTTGGGAACAATCATAGAGAATTGTTTGAGTCCCTCCCTCCTTTGAATAGAGAATGACACCATTGTTCATAATGACAGCACTAGCTTGCTAACAGATATTATCCAGGGAATATCACAGTCCTGGAAAGGGAAGGAAAAGGGGGAATGTGACAAAGAAAAAAAGCTGCAGACCGCAGTGAAGACTACCACGACATACCACTGCACCACTGCGGTCTGATGTGGTTGTCACACTGTTTGTAATTTACAGAGTGCTAATTACAAGCGCAGCTATTTTTACTCTTTGCATATCCCACAATCCTATCGGAACATCACATACATACATCTCATATCTTGTCCTCCACAGTTGAGAATCCTCACACCCTGGCTTCAGAGCTGCAGATAATGGTCGTAATATGTCACACTGTGTGTTATAAGGCTAAATTTTGTAAGCAATGAATAATATAACAGTTCACTGTGTGTGTGTGTGTGTATATATGCATGATATGTGTGTATATATGACATAGCTCATTTTTGAATTTCATGACCGAAAGAAATATGTATCACAGTTTCCACAGAAATTTTAAGGAGCACAGAAGCGTATTAGAATGATTTCTGATCTACACAAACATATTAGAGGTTTTTATTAACAGAGTGTTTATTAACACTCTGCCCTTGTTGGCAAACGTTATTTACACTAGCTCCGCCCACCAATGTCTGGTTGGGCCACAAGTTTTAAAAAAAGATTTCAATGTCTTCAGTGGTGTAGTAGTAGCGAGTAAAGCTCGCAGACCTGGCTTTTGACACGGGTTCAAATCCGCCTTTTGCCAAGCTTTCTCCCAATAAGGCAGCATCCATTTAATAATTTTAATAAATATAATTATTTGCATTATTGCATCCTGTTAATGTACAAAAGTATTGAGGTGCAAATAATATCTGTCAATAAAAAGTATAGACAGCATCTAATTACTATTTACTCTTATTGCAAAGAACTGATACTTCTACATGGTATAATACCTAGTGTAATTAGTATATCACTAAGGAAATGCTGCTATAGAATATACTGCTATTTGCACTTGGTGTAAATAGCATATATCACTAAGAAATATGCTATTTTCACTTAGTGTAAATAGCATCTATCACTAAGAAATATGCTATTTTCATTTAGTGTAAATAGCATATATCACTAAGAAATATGCTATGTTCACTTAGTGTAAATAGCATCTATCACTAAGAAACATTTGCTATTTTCACTTAGTGTAAATAGCATCTATCACTAAGAAATATGCTATTTTCATTTAGTGTAAATAGCATGTATCACTAAGAAATATGCTATTTTCACTTAGTGTAAATAGCATCTATCACTAAGAAAATGGGTAACACTTTACCGGAAGGGGTGTGCATAAGACTGACATGACAGCTTCATAATAATGACATGACACATGTCATGAATATGAAGGAGGTTTTATGAATGTTTATGACAACTGTTATTAAATGTCATTCACTCAATTATGTCATTTTTAATGCAAAGATGACATTGTTTGAGATGTCCGAGTTATGACAACTTGACATAAACCAATACATCATAACCTGTCAGTGTCTTTGTCTTGACAACTTGGCATCATTTAGCTTTATCGGTTAACATTACATTAAACTGTCATGTCGTTGGTTTTGACATTGGCTGTCATGAGGCCATTATAATATTGTCATAAATATGTATCTTGAGCTCAAGTACAGTGGTACAAATTGAACTTGTCATTAAAATGTCATTAAGTGACAATACTCTGACAAATAATTTTATAACAGTGTCATGACTATGTTTCATTTCATTTTTTTTTTTTTTTTTTTTTTTTTTTTTTTTAAGTTTCCTCCAACAGAAGGTCAGATAAAAGACCATTTCAAATTTCGTAAAAAAGATGACACTGTTATAAAATAATGGCAACACATTATTTTAGGGTCTTTTAACTAGTTGCTGATTACTATTAGCATTCATATGGCTAAAATATTGGCTATTTATTGGTACTTATAAAGCACATATTAATGCCTTATTCTGTATGATCTTATTCTACATTCTTAATCCTACCCAACACCTAAACCTAACAATTAACTATAATAAGCAGCAAATTAAGAGTTTATTGAGGGAAAAGTCATAGTTAATCGTGTATGTATGTTTTCACTATACTGAAATGTTACCAAAATAATGTAATGTAATGTTAACCCATAAAGCTAAGTAGTTTTTTTTGGTTTGATAATTCATCTTCAATGTCATGTTTATGACAGGTTATGATGTTTTGCTAATGTCAAGTTGTCATGACAAAGACACTGACAGGTTATGATGTATTGGTTTATGTCAAGTTGTCGTAACAAAGACATCTCAAACAATGTCATCTTTGCATTAAAAATGACATAATTGAGTGAATGACATTTAATGACAGTTGTCATAAACATGAATAAAATCTCCTTCATATTCATGATATGTGTCATGTCAAGATTATGAAGGTGTCATGTTAGTCTTATGCACACCCCTTCAAGTAAAGTGTTACCAGAAAAGGTGCTATTTTCACTTAGTGTAAATAGCATCTATCACTAAGAAAATATGCTATTTTCACTTAGTGTAAATAGCATCTATCACTAAGAAAATATGCTATTTTCACTTAGTGTAAATAGCATCTATCACTAAGAAAATATGCTATTTTCACTTAGTGTAAATAGCATCTATCACTAAAAAAAATTGCTATTTTCACTTAGTGTATATAGCATCTATCACTAAGAAAATATGCTATTTTCACTTAGTGTATATAGCATCTATCACTAAGAAAATATGCTATTTTCACTTAGTGTATATAACATCTATCACTAAGAAAATATGCTATTTTCACTTAGTGTAAATAGCATCTATCACTAAAAAAAATTGCTATTTTCACTTAGTGTATATAGCATCTATCACTAAGAAAATATGCTATTTTCACTTAGTGTAAATAGCATCTATCACTAAAAAAAATTGCTATTTTCACTTAGTGTAAATAGCATCTATCACTAAGAAAATATGCTATTTTCACTTAGTTTAAATAGCATCTAATTGCTATTTGCACTTAATGCAAATAGGCGCTGCCTTTTATTCTCTCTCTTTCTCTCTCTCTCTCTCTCTCTCTCTCTTCAAATAAATTCATTTATAATGAACATTTTCTTAAGGCTAAAAAAAAATGATCTCAGCTAATGCTGTAAACTATATACATGGAGCCTTTTCTTGCACATTACTAATATTAAAGGTTGTAATTAACAACATATTCACTTGCTATTTATTTTTTATATATTATTATATTTTATATTATATATTATTTAATTAACATCTAAATCTAATTATAAAATAACTTTTCAATTAATTTCATATAAAAATCATTAAAACATTACTAACATGGTAAAGTATAAGCTAATATAGTGCATATATTTAGTGAAATGCTCCCCTCTAGAGAACTAACATACTGTGGACACTGAATGACTTGCCTGAAGTAAATGTAATGCTACGTGAGATATCAAGCTGTTTTATTGATGTCTTTCCATGGTTACAACACCGGTTGAGAGATAACATCATCAGTGTACTATATATATATATATATATATATATATATATCTTTTTGCATGCAATCTGCAAGCGAGTACATCATTACCACATGGTATAAGCTGATTGGCCCCTGCTTGAGACTACTTGCTCAACATTTTAAATAGTCTGGTTCAGTGTTTGCTGTAGGCTAGTCCTGCAGCTCGCTATGAGAGTTCCTCTGAAACTCTCCACCTTCACTCGCTCCACCTGCCTAGATCTGCTACAGGATTTATCTATGTTATATTATAAACTGATTTTTTTTTAAAAATGCATTTAAAAAAAAAATTAAAATACATTACATCCCTTTTACGATTCCTTTTTCATTGAAAACTGTACCACAACAACTATCTATTGTACAGTATCTCACCCCAGCCACCAAGGGAGCCAAGACGGCCACTGGTGCCCCTTAAAAAATGACAAGCATGACTCCCCTGAAATGCTCAGTGTTTGTTTCAAACTTTTGGGACAATGCACAGCCCTGAGTGTTTAATGTCCTGTACCACTGTTCCATACTACTGCCTTTCAACCTGGAGGCTAGAATTTAATAAGCCAAGGGAAATAAGCCACACTTGGGGAGAGTGAGTACCTTAGTCTGCGTCATCACTCACACACAGCCTGAGACACTTTCAGTCTCAGTTAGACTGGAGCAGATATCAGTCTACTCCACTAGCACCAGCTCATTTCACCCATGAGTAAACTCAAGAGAGAGAGGGAAAGAAACAGAGAAGGAGGTGGAGAGAGAAAGAGAGAGAGAGGGATGAGAAAGAAAGACAGGTAGGAGAGGCAAATGGAAAGGATGGGCAGCTCCATTAGTTTCCTTTCACACTCCTGTTCTCCCCCTCTATCATGAGAGGATGGTGGGTCGGTGTTAGGGCCTGTCAATGTGCCTTTGGTTTCAATTTTGGACTTGATTTTTGAAATGGAGACATGAAAGGCCCGAGGCAGGAACAAATTGTACAAGGACATGAATTCTTAAACGTATCCTCGCTCTCTCTCGCCGTGAAAGATTAGCACTGTATATAACAATCTATAACAGTACATCTCACCAGATATGCTGGACTCTCTGGGCTGTTCATTATGACCATTATGTGGCATTTTCGGTTTGTTCTGTCCCAGTGATATTCAGAACGTTTATACAGCAGCCACAGAAACACAGGTGAATAAATTCATCTTTACAATTATGCCCTTGGACATAAGTTGGTATTGACATAAGTTGAGATATAAATGATACAATTTTGGGCTAAATTGTGCAGCACTACACACAAGCACAGCAATCCCACCCCACCCAAAATCATGCAGCCCTAACTAGATGTAACACTATCTGGATCCAAAAATCATCGGTCCCACTTTATATTAAGTGGCCTTAACTACTATGTACTTACATTTAAATGAATCATTTGATACAATGCACTTATTGTGTACATACATTTTTTTACATTGTACTTATATTTTAAAAACACCTGCATGCTATTACATCTGTAATTAATTTCTGTTGACCCTTCCTTTACACCTTACCCCTACCCTTAAACCTACCCATACCACCAAAGCTTTCCCTAACCTTACCTATATCCCATCTCAATAGCAGCAAATGTGTTTTGCAATTCAAAATGAACCCAACAAATACATTGTACTTATTCTTGTTGTAAGTACATAGTAGTTAAGGCCACCTAATATAAAGTGGGACCCAAAAATCATCTTTATCTATTAATTGCCATTCATAAGTAGCTTTTTAGAAACATGCAATGGCTATTTTAGCCTACCTTCACTGTAGCTTACTGTAGCTCAGGCTAGCCGCTAACGAAGGACTGTGCATGTTTATGTAATGTCATGATGACATCATTTTCTTGTACCTCTTTTATGGTACAAGTGAACCTGGATGCAGAAGTGAGAAAACATGCAAATTGTGTATTTCCTTTGCTTGACAAGCAACTGCTATTGAGGTGAGGCAGAATGTTAACCGATAGCTGTGTCAAAGTATCTGCTGTATGCTAACAAGGAAATCTAATGCATTTTTAAACATGACATTTGAAAGACAAAAGCAAAACAAACCTTGAAAACATAATCAGAAGTAGCATTCGATAACTCAAAGCAAAGAACAGCTAGCTTATACGTTAGCTAACTGGCAGCTTCTTTAGAAGCTCAACAGACTACTAAAGAGTTTAGATACTAGGAGTCGCACTCTGGTCCAACAAAATATTTTTTGAACACTTAAGTCATTCAAGTGTGCGATTTTCAAGTCAGCTTCCACAAAAAAAACAAAAAACAAAACAAAAAAAAAAACCTCTGTCATTTCCCTGGCAGTGAAAGAAGGGGGTTGAACCATTGTGTGTCAAAGCAGCAGTGAGCCGCTCAGAAACAGCGTGCTAGCCATGAACCAGAGCTAGCTCTATCTCTCTTCTTCTTAAACAAGCAGGGGCTATTAGAGCTCATTGCTCATTTCAAAAAGAATTCATACATCTCCAGCGCAGTCTACCGGCCTTGTGCTAAAGCTCGGCAGGGCATTAAAATAGTCTCACAGACATGCAGTGGTGTTGTATTCTCACTATGCTAGTGTTTTAACAAAGCCCTTTTCATCCATGCTCATTAGGCAGTTGACAAAGAGAAAGTAGCAAAGAGCGTTTAAAAGAAGCCAGTTTTTCACTGAGCTCCATTTAAATTAGTTATAAAACTGAAGTTATTATTGCTCTCTTCTTTTGGAGAACCTGCTGTTTAATGCTAGTATTTGCCCTGATACGACAAGGGCACTTCTGCCACAGCGATAATGCCAACTGGCATAGAACATGATCAGATAAGAGACGGAGAGGGCACGGCGGTGCCATTCCGACTTTCTGTCTCTTTCTCATACTCTCTGTGTGTTCCCATGCCTACGGAGCGTCACATGGCTTTAAAAAAGAGCCTACATAAATTTGCAGTTAAGATATGTGCGCTAATGGCAGCGTGAGGGTGAAGTTCTCACAGTGGTTGGTCTGGTCCGGCAGTGTTAATGTCAGGAGTCGTGAGAGTGCTCTCACATTATTATTATCATTTAGTGCGATTTGACAGGACTGTCTTCTAACCCCGATGACCCGATCATGCCGGGGGTGGTACTTAGCATGACATTCAGCATTAATGGGTGGTAATGGTTTGTCCATTCCTAACAATTGTCGCAGCGTCTGCGGCTTTGTCAAAATTCGCCGGTGCATGTTGTGAATATAAATAAATATTAAAGAAAAGAAGCAAGCTGAGAAATCGTAAAACTTGTATGTTACAAATGCATTTCAAGCACATATGTTCAGTGAGAAGTGTTTCTCTTCAACACAAAAAATGCTGTGCTCATTCACAGTTGATCAAAGCAATAATTGATATACAGTTATGTGGAGTGGGACTATGGACCAATGAGATTTCTGCAAAAACAGAAATAGAAGCATAGTACACTAGTATGCTATTGCGAATTCACCCATAGTTTGTCACTTGAAGCTTATCACTTTATGCTTTATGTTGAACGTCACATGAACAGCCAGGAAAACAGGCCTCTGTCTGAGGTAATGTTAACAGAACTATGAACTGATGGCGATATCTATGGACTTTTAAGGATATCTAAAGCTGTATTTTTTATTGTTGTTGTTTTATTCAATTTTAATATTCAAAAGTAATCGGTTATGCTCATCCTGTTTTACAGAATATGAAAGTTTGTTGCGCATAACCCCTATTGTCCACATAAAGATTATCTAAAAGATATACAAAGCAACAAACCACGGTTTGTCTTGTTAAATCTGAAATAGATGATACCACAATAATCAATCAGTGTGGAGAAAAAAACATCATGTGCTGATTTCTGCAAACCTTCGTATAGACTGTGAAATCGTTATAAATGACAGTAAAGGCATGTATAATCTTACAAAAGATTTATATTTCAAATAAATGCTGTTCTTTTGAACCTTCTATTCATCATATAATCCTAAAAAAGTAATTTAATATATACATTTAAACAAATCAAATGTTTTGCTTGTAAATTAACAGTGCATTGTTATAGTTTCTAATTACATATATCTTGTTAAATTAACTGAGCAAAACATTATGAGCTCAGTAAACAGTGTCCCTTGGTGCTGATATAATACCAAACAGAACGTGGTGATATTTAAGACAAATTCCCACTGGCTGTTCAACAGATAAAACAAAATTGCATTGCAGCGTATGATGCTGGAGAGATACGATATGATTGTGAGAAAGATCTTTCGGAGTCAGGCTGGGTGGATGATTACGTGTGTGTGTCTGTGTGTGTGTTGGGAGGGACCTCGTGGGAGGTACGAAGATGTGGAAATGTGCCCTCTGTGTAATCAGGTTTTAGGACAACAAGAACCTGAAACTGACAGCTGCACTAAGGCAGCAAGTTGAGGGGTTGGAGTGTGTTTGTGTGTGTTTGTTGGGGTGGGGAGTGTGCTTTGTTAGGAAGTACGGAAGGGAAGAAGAGGAAGAGAGGGATTGCACCTGCATAGGGGCAGAGGGGGGTGGAAGCTGAGAGTGGAGCTCTAGGGCTGGATTGATTTTTCTCTTCCTTGCTCTCTGCTTCAGCAGCCACTGCTCTCAGATAATGGAGCTCAAGTGCTATCTCTAGTCCCCAGTGTCTGTGAGAGAACCCGACTCCTCACCCCAGTACACATACAGTGTGTGTGTGTGTGTGTGTGTGTGTGTGTGTGTGTGTGTGTGTGTGTGTTTGTGTTTAGGCACATGTCGAAATGAAAGATATAAAGAGAAGTTGCTCACACACCTGTTGGAGTACAGTATTTTAGTGCATGCGGGGGGGGGGGGGAGCTATATACATTAAAGAAGGAGGGGAGAAGAACAGAAGGACAGATGGAGCGATAATAAGGGAACACAATAAAGGAAGGAAGAGTGGGTGTATGGAAATTATAGAGAGAATGAATCAAAGGCAAAAGAGGATAGAAGCTTGTGCACCTGATAGAGCATGTGTATTCATTTATATGCTTGTTTAGGTCTGTGAAATGAATATGCATTATTAGACGGGGACTTCTTCTCAAAGGCTAATAAGGAGTCCTAATCAATCTTTCGTCATGCGATTGAACCCTTTGAAAAACACATTTCCTTGTCAATATTGTAGGGATGCCACAAACTTCAACCAATCAAAGCCTTCGCTCAGACTCTACAATTAATGTCCTGTTCTCTTAACACTTTGAAGAGAGCGTGAATGATTATCAAAATTTGAAGTAGCATCCACATGGATGGCAGGACCCAAGGTTTCCCAGCAGAACATTGCCCAAAGCATCACATTGCCTCCGCCGGCTTTCCTTCTTCCCATAGTGCATCCTGGTGCCACGTGTTCCCCAGGTAAGCGACGCACGCGCCCCCGGCCATCCACGTGATGTAAAAGAAAACGTGAATCATCAGGCTAGACCACCTTCTTTGCTCTGTGGTCCAGTTCTGATGCTCACGTACCCACTGTTGATGCTTTCAGCAGTGGACAGGGGTCAGCATGGTCACCCTGACTTGTCTACAGCTATGAAGCTTCATACACAACAAACTGCGATACACTGTGTATTCTGACACCTTTCTATATTAGAACCAGCATTAACTTCTTGAGCAATTTCAGCTACAGTAGCTGGTCTTTTGGACTGGACCACACGGGCCAGCTTTCGCTCCCCACGTGCATCAATGAGCCTTGGCCGCCCATGATCCCGTTGCCGGTTCACCACTGTTCCTTCCTTGGACCACTTTTGATAGATACTGACCACTGCAGACCAGGAACACCCCACAAGAGCTGCAGTTTTGGAGATGCTCTGACCTAGTCGTCCAGCCATCACAAATTGGGCCTTGTCAAACTCGCTCAGTCCTTACGCTTGCCCATTTTTCCTGTTTCTAACACATCAACTTTGAGGGCAAAATGTTCATTTGCTGCTAATATATCCCACCCAAAGGTGCCGTGATATTCACTTTTGGTCATAATGTTATGCCTGATCGATGTAAAGTGTTATACATTCATGGCTGTCAAGCTGCAACTTGTTTTTGATAGATAGATAGATAGATAGATAGATAGATAGATAGATAGATAGATAGATAGATAGATAGATAGATAGATAGATAGATAGATAGATAGATAGATAGATAGATAGATAGATAGATAGACAGACAGACAGAGAGACAGATAGATAGATAGATAGATAGATAGATAGATAGATAGATAGATAGATAGATAGATAGACAGACAGACAGACAGACAGAGAGACAGATAGATAGACAGATAGATAGATAGATAGACAGACAGATAGATAGATAGATAGATAGATAGATAGATAGATAGATAGATAGATAGATAGATAGACAGAGAGACAGATAGATAGATAGATAGATAGATAGATAGATAGATAGATAGATAGATAGATAGATAGATAGATAGATAGATAGATAGATAGATAGATAGATAGATAGATAGATAGATAGATAGATAGATAGATAGATATTTTGTTCAGATAACATAATATTTTGAGTTAGTTTTGCACTTCTCTAATTTGAACAGTGCACCACTCATCACTGTTTGACTTGTTGTCAGGTTGAGAAAGACGACAGCTTCTCTTAACCTGTCCTTAGCCTCACAGGTTTCAGGTGGCTGTCTTGAGTGGATGGGTGGGTTGAGGGGCACAGACAGAAGATATGTCCTTCTGCTCCACCTCCTGATTGCTCCATTTCTCTTCCAGTGCACTCCAAACACCAAGTGACCTTCTAAAATTGTTTCCTGAGGGAGTAAAGATGGTGGATGGCATCGGTACGACCTGACCTGCCTCAGTAAGGCACACAAACTCACTCTCAACCCGAAGAAAGGTTTAGGTCAGTCAGTAGGCGAGTTTTATAAATCCAGAAAAAAATTCAGAAATATGGAGTATAAGAATATCAGCTTTAAGCCTGGGAGGAAAAAAATGATAAAAGGGAAATATGGCAGCTTTGCTTAAGTACTGCACTCATCTTTAGTGGTTTTGAAAAGCAGCTAGCGCTCTCAGAGAAGAGCTGTGAGTTCCAATGTGCATGCGTTCGAGATTTAAAATGCTGATGCTAAGGAAAGGTGGCCGTATCTCCATCCCTTAATCCCTCATTCGCTGGCCCGTGGATGTGTTAGCTCACAGTTAAAAGGGAGGAGGTGGCTAAATATAGCAAGATGCTAACGAGCTGCAATGCTGCAGTGCTATCTGCCTATTAGCACCGGAGGAAATTGGCCTGTTATCTCTTCTTTTCGCTCGCTCCCTCTCGTTCGTATCCCTCCCTACCCCTCTTCCCCATTTTAGTCGACACCCTCCTCCGCCTGATGCTATTTTTCCCCCTTTTTTCCTTACAAGTGGCATCTAATGGCTTATGACACTGATGTTCGGAGGCATTAGCGCTCTGATTGGTGAAAGCAAAGGGCCCGCTGCGTGGCTGAGTGAATGGACAGACCGTTATTTGCAAAAGCAGGTCGCCATGGCTCAATTATTCTGATTTCTTCCTGAAAACTAGTCCGCTATACCTGGAAAAGAGCTATTTTATGAAGTGCTGAAATTAGCTTAGATTCCCAGTCTGACAGGCTGACTGTATTGCTCATTTTCCTCGTTGTGTTAAACACGAACGAAAGGTCAAAGTACACGACATATCAGACATCGGCACTTGTCCAGTAAAGCTTTATCTGTATCTCCCTTTCTTGCCAAGCAGTGCCGTGTAGCACAATGCTAATTAAAAACGACAGGCTTTTTAAAGGCCTTAATTAACTCTGATCATAATCAAAACATGACAGACATTAAATTTGTCACAGCCTGCCATTGCCGCAACCTGCGTTCAGGCTCTCCATCCGCGTGAGAGCTCGTTTCCACCTCTGAAATGTCAGGACAAATAAATCAGATAAGCTTAGCATGTGGAGAAGAACTGTCAACAATGAATAGTTTTATTGTTTTTATGCAGCTGCCACAAATTAACTGTGGAGCTTTACTATTCACCACGAAATGCAACCACAGGACAGTTTATCTAGAAATTTTAGGAGTAGACCGAGCAGATTTGCTTTCAGCATTCAAGGGTCATGGTATAAATCTTTTCATAGGCCGGAGCAATCTGAAATGATCCACATAAGCATTCCGACACTATCCTTTTTTTTTTTTTTTTTACAAAAATAAATAAAATGATGGCTTTTTGTTTGTCAGTCCAATCCATTTCCGGTATGCAGAGACTGGCTTGCAGAGATGAATTAGTGTGGAGCAGCATTTACTGTGATACTGAAAAGCATGAGCTGCTTAAACGTGCCATGCTTCACTCGGACATTATATATACATATCCATATTGTGCCATATAAGCCATATTGTGATTTATATTAATTAATTGTGCAGCCCTAAGATATATTTCCAGAGATATTCAGTAGCAATTTTGCTTGGTTTATTTAAACATTTTTAACTGGGACTGCTCGTGTTAAAACTAGTTTCACTACAACCATGCAGACAGATAAAACTACCATAATGCAATGCAAGAATCAATGCAGGCAAAATTGTATTTGAGTTTTTGGGAGCATGACTCGTATGATGCAAAGAATGTACTATTCACTGAAACATGGGCTGATAAAACAGAAATAATCTAAATTTAAATAATAAAAATGTTCCAAAGACAAAAATAGAGATAAGCCTTTAGGACATAGTGGTTTGGGATATTTGAAGACAAATGAATAGCCTGTGGTCTTAAATGTCTAGACACTAAGAATAATCAATTCTCGTGAATACACACACACACATGCACAAAAAAAAAAAGAAAAAAAAAGAAAAAAAAAAAGTTTTTATTAGAGTCTAGTATGATACAACATGTCCTGACATGATAAGAGAGTATCATGCATCAGATCTGCCAAGCTGGTGTAAATGCTTTGGATCTGCAGCAGCATATGGGCCAAGGGTCTTAAACTCAGATTACAGGGGAGCCAGTGGCCAAATTCAACATTTATTTAGTGTTGCTGCCTGACAGCATGCAGTGTTTCTGCTGAGATGGATGAACCACATTTGCTTTGAGGGAGTTGGCAGTGGACACCCTGACAATTGCCTGGAGATGGGCATCAGTCAGTCTAGTTTATTTATTTATTTTTTTTATAGTTCACAGTTGTGTCACTTTGATATTGTATTCACTTTCCTCACAAATCAATTTTTCAACTGGTGCATGCACCAAAACATCTTAGAGATCCCGTCGAGTTCATTCCATTTTGGATTAATCTGGCCACAGAATACAGAGGATCTATTTAGCTTTGAAGGAATGCTCTGTGTACAAGTTAAGCTCAAACTGCATTTTTTCACATAATTTTGATTACCACAGAAAATAATTTTGATTAAATCCATATTCGTTTAAATATTTATTTTAAAAAGCTAAATTTGTGGTTACGGTAAAGCACTCACAATGCCAAAATAAACATGTCATGCACTACTGTGTTATATACTACTTGATTTTTTTTAATTTATTTACTGGTTTATTTTTCAGAAGATTTTTACTTTTGTTTAGGAAAGATGTATTGATTAATAGTGACAGTAAAGACATATATAATGTTATAAAAGATTTATATTTTAAATATATGCTGTTTTAAACGTAATATTTATGTATCACCATTTCCACAAAAATATTAAACAGCACAAAGGTTTATTTTAACAAATAATAATGAACCGCCCCAAAGTTTTGAATGGAATGTCTTCTAGTAAGCATTTGTATTGCGCTAATTTCATATTAATGTATAATTTTTAAGTCTTGTGGCAATATACACTACGTTATTTACATTTTATTGCATATCCCTGTTTAATTCCATTATATGTGCCTTACTATAATTTCAATTGTTGCTTGAATGAATCTGAGGAATGATTCTGAACCATTTCCTGTGGTAAACAATATTTTATCAGTTGACCTTAACTTAACACTGAATCTAGAATATTGCTTTAATTTTGGTTTGCTCTCAGTACTTCAATCATGAGGCACCGGCTAACATTAAAACAGATTTTCTGTAAGCATAATGTTCTCTGTTTGCCCTCATTTTTCTCTCCCTCACCCCTCTCTTGCCGTCAATCCCTTTGTCTAAATGTTCTTGTTTTCATTTCGTTTCCACCTTCATCCTCAGCTTGACAGAGTGAAAAATACTCAATGAAAAGAATTAACAAGCCTTTGTGTATTTCATCAAGCTAATGCTAGTCAGTGCTCTAGTTTTGCTCGTGCCTCTACACATTTATTTGCGTGCTCGCATAAGAGTTTGTGTGTGTGTAACATATGGATAGGCAGATCTATATCTAGTCCCGAGGGTCTGTCGGTTCATATCACACCACAGATTCATAATGAGAGGAGACGTGATGCGAGCTAGGAGCAACAGCTTTACCCAGCTGCTTACGCAATAACAAAGACTTAATACAACAATAAAACACAACATATAGCTTTTAAGAGCAACAACAACAACAACAACAACAACAAAAATCTCTTTTGAATTGTATAAAACAGCCATCAATAACCTGGGAAATGGCTGTATGGGAAATTTCAATTTCACTACAATGTGTGAATTTAAAGTCAGCATTAAATCTTAATTGATTTACTTTCTTAACACACGTTTCTAGTGATAATCGGTCTGTAAAACGACTTTTCTTCCATGCTGGTGTCAGCAAGACTGCTTATGTTTCAAACAACAGGTAGATTTCCACAACTGACTGCAAAATCTGGTATGAAATGCTCACATTTCAATCAATACTCAAGTCTCATCCACATTTTAAAGCTTTAAAGCATCAAAAAAAAAAAAAAAAAGAAGGGAAAAAAAAAGGTCATAATAGTGGTTCTGTCACATCTGTTTTAGTTTTATGTTCAAGTTTTTAAGTCTTTTATTTTGTATATCATCACATTCTAGTGTCATGTGACTCCCCTCTACTCCCAGTCATGTGATCTCTGTTTCCCGCTTGTTTTGTGTGTCATGTTCTCATTGGTTAACTGTCTTGTCTTGTGGTTATATCTGTTTGTTCATTGGTTGTCATAGTCATGTGTTCAACCAACAGTAAATACCGTAATTACGAGATTTCAAATTGTAAAAAGCATTCGCATCCTTGCAGAGCTCGTAATTACAGCTTGTAAGATGGGAATTTTCTGAGAGCTTCTACTTTTACCATGTGACCGCTGTAGATTCCAGTCAAGTTAATAACTCATGTTTCTTTCGTTTCATGTTTTCGATTTATTTCATGGTTTATTTTTCAGGTTTTGGATTTTGGTTTAATGTAAATAAAAAGCACTTGCACTGAAAAAAAAAAAAATAACTTGTAGGATTAAGTGCAAATGTTAGTGCAAATTGTTACAAAATCCTCAACAATTTGCACTAACACATTTTAATTCAATTTTACTGCCACTGCTCTGTACAACTTACTTGTTATTATCAAGTAAAATCTACTTACTATTGAACTAAACATTCATAAAGAAATTAAGTAGCTATTACTTAATTATATTTAGTTAATTTAATTTCACATAAAGAATTAAGTAAAATGTACTTAACTAAGTTAAGTAAATTTAACAAAATTAACTTTTTACTCATATAATATAACATTGAATTGAACCATGTTTTTAAAGAGACTTCAGTACTTGATACACATTACACAGTGATGGTAACATTCGATAGATAGATCATTTTTGAGTGTGAATGTGTCATTTTAAGTAGAAAATGAACTCCAGATGTCACAAAATCGCAAGTTACTAAACCTAACAACCAAAGCAATGATAAAACAGTGTAAATACAGTTGGATAACTGTAAAAAAAAAAAAAAAAAAAAAAAAAAAAAATCAACCTTATTAATTAGTCATAACCCAGTGCATGATAGGAACACCAGTATCAGAAAAGTTGAGTAGGTTTTACTTAATTTTATATCGTTGATATTTACACTTTAATTTCTATAAGCTTGAACTGAGTACAAAAATAGAATTTACTTTATTTTTTCAGTTCTTGTCTGAACTAACTTTTTCATGTAGAAATTACATTTGTTTTTTTTCTGTAGTATTTACTTCACCACAGAATGATTTTATCAGTGTGGGTTTGCTACGCTATTGTCTTCAATTCACTGGCTTAATGATTTAGTCACAGTGATTCACAGTTTATGGGAGGGGGGCGATTTTCAATGAATAATGGCATGAATTCTAGTATGTTCTTCACACAATTCAAGTGAAAAAATTTTAATTTTTGGGTAAACTATCCCTTTGCAGTTGATGCTTTTTATGCTCAGTTAACTGATCTCTTAGATAAATGATTGGCACAGATTCCAGTGCTTTTTGGGATCATTATGTAGATAGCACAGGTGGGAATGGAGCAATTGGACAAAAAAACAGCAAGAGCAGATTTACTCAGCTGGGCACATGAGCTCACTCTAATTAAATCACACCCGTTTTTTTTTGTTCTCCATTTGTGTGATTTGTTTATTTGGGATGTGTGATTGAAGGCAGACTACTTCAATTATGAGCACATATTATCTGTAGCCCCGCAAGCATGTATATGAAACTAATAAAAAATTAATCACAAAGATGTCTGTATATTGAGCTCAATGCAGCATTGTCTCAGCATTATAATAATAATACTTATGCTGTCTAACATCCTGTTTTGCTAAGTGCTCAGATTGAATAAAGCCGTGAAATATGTGATAATGAATACTAAAATGTCATGATAAGAGAGGGCAGTAAATTGGCAAGCTTTTCTATTCTTTTTCTTGCTGATTTGACCATGAAAGCTCTTCAACATCAAGTGACGGATCATTTAGATACTCAGTAGGGTAACTTTAGACTGATGTAACACTTTTATCATAAGCATCTTTGAAAAAGATACAAATGCTATATCTTTTTTGTATGAGAACAGTTAAATGCTGTTTATATTGTAATCAATAAATTGACATTTTAACCTCCATGGATGTTCTTGTACCTGATCCCCCAAGTTTGCTCAGATAAACGGCACACACACACACACATGCATGGAAACTCTCCAGGGGCCAAGTATACTATCTAACCCCTCTTGGGAGAGTTCATTGTGGTAAGGCATGGATTGTCAAAAACAATTATCTCGTCCCGACTTTCATTCTTCCTTCTAATTTAAGCTGATAAGCATCTCCTCGTAAATTAGTGTCCAGCCACAGGGCCGTCTCAGTCTCCTGAGATAACAGTATGGCAAACTGTGCATTGTAGAGTGAACACCTAACCTCCCAAGAGGAGACAGACGGAGAGAGAAAGATTGAGAGAGACTGACTAATAATAGCCCTAGAACAGGGTTAGTATTTAGCAGGGCAGTGACCCCAGCTCTCCAACTTCACAATCAATAGTAATTTACTGTCACTCAGAGTCTAGGGACATGGCTCAGGCCAAGCAGCATTAGTGAATGTTTTCAAGCTCTCTTCTCCGCAATGGGGCGTTCTAACCAAGAAGGTGTATGTACTTGGAGAGAGCTATAATGTACATTAGTGTTTCCGTTCAATTCCAAGCTACTTGCTCGACTGGTGCAGGACCACCCGGAAGTAAGGGATTTGAAGTTTGCAGGGGAATTTTGAATAGTGTCCATTTACTGCTAAAATACAACAGATGGAGCCTTTTTACATTTCCGGGGTTCTCAGTAGCGGAAGTAGTCATATGGCGCTTTTCGACTGCATGGTATGGCTCGGTATGGCTCGCTTCGATACTAAATGTGACGTGTAAACACTGCAGATCACTGATTGGACAGAGAGGATTGTTACTAGTATCATTGGATTGGAAACACGAGACACCAAACCCGCTAGATTTAAATAGTCAGTAACAGCCACCGCAGTATAATTTGTTCACTCAACTTTTTTTTAAATAACTTGCTTTAAATGATCGTTGCATGCAACTTGAAAAAAGAAATGGCTGTATCGTGGTCAGTGGATGAGGTGGAGACACATATTCACTATTAAATAAGACTTTTGCTATCAATAAACTCTTAATTTACTGCTTATCAATAGTTAGTAAGGTAGTTTACATAGCATTGCAGTTTAGGTACGGGGTAGGATTTAGGGATGTAGAATACAGTGGCATGAAAAAGTTTGTGAACCATTTCTGTGAAAATGTGAATAATAAAATAAGTGAGATCATACAAAATGCATGTTATTTTTTATTTAGTACAGTCCTGAGTAAGATATTTTACATAAAAGATGTTTACATTTAGTTCACAAGACAAAACAATAGCTGAATTTATTAAAATAACCCCATTCATAAGTATGTGAACTATTGATTCTCAATACTGTGTGTTACCTGATGATCTACGACTGTTTTTATGTTTTGTGATGGTTGTTCATGAGTGCCTTGTTTGTCCTGAGCAGTTAAACTGAGCTCTGTTCTTCAGAAAAATCCACCAGGTCTTGCAGAAATTTCAGTTTTCAAGCATTTTTTGCATATTTGAACTCTTTCCAGCAGTGGCTGTATGGTTTTGAGATCTGTGTTTTCATACTGAGGACAATTGAGGGACTCAAACACAACTATTAAAAAAGTTTCAAACATTCACTGATGCTCCAGAAGGAAACACGATGCATTAAGAGTTGGGGTGTGAACATTTTTTAACAGGATGAAGATGTCACAATTTTTCTTATTATATTTAAATATCATTGTTTTTCATTTAGTACTGCCCTTCGGAAGCAACATAAGATACTTGCATGTTTCCTGGAAGAAACATTAAGTACAATTTGCCGTGATATTTAAATTCAAAAGTTTTCACCCCCTGGCTCGTAATGCATCTTGTTTCCTTCTGGAGCATTAGTGAATGTTTGAACCTTTTTTAATAGTTGAGTTTGAGTCCCTCAGTTGTCCTCGGTGTCGGATCTCAAAATCCTTCAGTCACTGCTGGAAAGGGTTCAAATATGCAAAAAATCCTTGAAAACTGAAGAATCTGCAGGACCTGGAGGAATTTTCTGAAGAACAGTGCTCAGTTTAACTGCTCAGGACAAACAAAGGACTCATGAACAACCATAACAAAACAAAAAAATATTGAGAATCAATGGTTCACAAACTTTTGAATGGGCCATTTTAATAAATTCAGCTATTGTTTTAACATGTTTTATGTAAAATATTTTACTCAGGACAGTACTAAATAAAAAATAGCATGCATTTTGTATGATCTCACTTATTTTATTAAAATTATTCACATTTTCACAGATTCTGCAAGTGGTTCACATACTTTTTCATGCCACTGTATAGTCATGCAGATTAAGCTATCAATATGTGCTTTATAAGTACTAATAAACAGTCAAAATGCAAGTTAATAAGCAACTATTTGAAATGATCATTGTTCCATACTAAAGTGTTACCGGTAAACTTCTGGAGTAATGGATGGAAACTACAACAAATACAATTTTTGCGTTCACATTTGCTCCAATAGAAAAAGAAAAAATCCATGATAAAATTTCTCTTCACAAAAGATGAAAAAAAAAAAAAAAAAAAAAATCGAATCAAATTAAATATACTTAAGTGTATCTTTAGTTGGACCTCAGCACTACTTCCAGATAACTAAAGTGCATTAAGTACAATTAGTTCCAATTTAGCAGACTTTAAGAACATAAATGTATTATACCAAAAATACAATTGCAGTGTATTTATATTAAGTACATAAATATGTATTTTATACTTTTAGCTTATAGCATAAAATAAATGTATTTCAAATACATTTTGGTATTTATTTTTCACTAAGAGAGAAAGATGTTAAATTGACATCACACCCTCAACTGTTATATTGGAAACACTGACGCAGCAGCTTTAACTAGTTTTCTGTAATTTAATGTGAAAGTAATATAACACAAATTATAGTGTTATAAATGTTCATTATTTTTTAAGTATAAAAAACTTGCTAGATTTACAATGTTAATATCTGTGGATAATTTCAGCTCAAAATCTTTTAATTAAAATAGCAATTGCTAAAATGAAAAGTAAAGATTAAGAAAGCATAACTGTACATAAAATGATTGTTCATAAAAAGTGCATGTTTTAAAAATGTGATAATTAGCAGCTTCTATAGTGCAGAAGAAAATTAAAGCATCTTATCCCATATTACACTATATTATAGTACAATATACAAAATTAGTTTAGACGGTGCAGTTACAGTGTATACCAGCAGGTGCAAACCGGCCATGCTAACCAGCCAGACCCTGGCCCTATGACGAGAAAATGGCACCACAGTGCAAGATATCCACATCCACCAGCTAAATAAGGAATGAGGGTAAAGAATATCGATTAAACTGTTCGCTTGGCTGACCAGCGCCCGGCAGACTGCGCATCTATGCAGTAAACCAGGTTAATTGCACTTTATACCTAAATTTGTATACCACAAGGCTGGTGGCAGAAATCAATAACAACATCATGTTGATAATGAGCAGAACACTTTGAGCTTCTCAGTGCATGAGTGAGAGAGTGAGTCAATCAATGAACGGATGAATGAATGACGAAAAATGTTTTTTTGAAGTGAAGTTTATACACAATAACAGCGGCTTAATGTGAATCAGGTACAAGTGCACTCTTTTAGCAAAGCACTTTGCTAGAAATCTGTTTTGTGCGGATGGAATGATCAAAGAAATATGAGCAATGGATCAGACACTCAGTCGCCACTATAGCAGCACACCCCCGTGAATGCTGGCACCAAAACATCAGCAAGAACAAAGTGTACATTTATCCAACACTTTACAGAGAGAGAGAGAGAGGCAGGGAGAGGGAGAGCGATGGTTCAAAAAGACTTATGAATAAATGCACCAAGGAAAGAAATAGACTTAATAAGTTCTTTTGAACACCTGGTTTGGACCACCAGTTGAGATGGCAAAGGGTCTTGTGCACTTGCTTTGTGGACAGAATGCCACTTCAGCCAGACACAAACCAAGTGAACTCAAACGACAGCGTCGTACACGGCAGTTTGTGGGAATCACGCATTTTGCACATGTATTCTCTTCCATCCTGTGGGGCAGTTGCTTTCGCTTCGTGTAAGCAAAACTGACATCCTTTATGAAAGATTTATGAGGCTAAGATGCAAACGACACAGCACAGCATCTCCAGGGAAACAAAACCTCCATCTGCGAGCAAAGTCACCTGTTCGCAGGTACGCCCGGGCCAGGCTTGAAATTTTACCTGTGAAAACCGTTAAGCGTGGCGAGGCAAGACAGAGCGCGCTAGACAGCTGGAGCCTTTTCTTGAGGAAAAAGTAATTGAATGTCCTAATGCAAAAAACACTATTATTTTCAAAGATAGATTAAATTACCTTTGGAGTTTTGTGAGAGAGAGAGAGTAAAAAAAAGAAGATTAAAAGAAAGAAAAGAGAAAAATGGCTCGAGGCTATAGAAAAAATAATTGGGAACGTGTTCTTTGATGCATACTGAGTATTGAAGGAATAATTTATATTTTGCACACAAGCTAACTTTCTAAGGATAAACATTGTCATTTGAAACAAGCATGTGAATGTGGAAAATTTGTTTTCAGACAGGATGCCAAATCAAGGGCAACATTTTAATGTGATCAACTGCTCAGTGGATCAAATAAAACAGCTGTTTGGTTTAGGACGGTTTGTAATTGTCCTCACATTGGCACAGAAGGGTGATTAAACATTTTTAAAAGAATTTTATTTTAAGCTTAAAGTGATAGCTTACCCCAAAAATGAAAATAATTAAAATTATGTAATTTACTCACTTATACAAATTTATTGATTGATTGACTGACTGACTGACTGACTGATTGACAAACTTATTAATTGATTGATTGATTGATTGATTGATTGATTGATTGATTGGTTGATTGATTGACCGGCTGATAGATTAAGTGATTGATTGATTGATTGATTGATTGATTGATTGATTGATTGATTGATTGATTAAAGGTGTTATAGAGGATGTTTTCGACTGAGAAACCAAAGACTGTTAGTGAGTTTTTGAAATGAGCGCATGCATAAGAACAACCCCCCTCCTTCACATCTCATTTCGATGGAATGCCTCCCAATCGTTTACGCGATCATCGCATTGGCTGATGTTTTTAAGGCCCTACCTCATGCACAGATGATGTATATTGATATTATTCCTTTCAGTGCACCTAATAAATAGACAGTTTCAAGTAATATTGCAAAAATGTATAAAACAAAACATCCTCTATAACACCTTTAAGTGATTGATTGATTGATTGATTGATTGATTGATTGATTGATTGATTGATTGATTGATTGATTGACAGAACCAAACATATTGTACAAACAAGTGTACATAAAACCAAACATATAAGGGGTTTATAGGGAGAAAAGAAAAAAAAATCATATTAAACTGTTGCATAGTTTGTATTGCTTTCATGTTTTTAGATATTGTATTTAGAGTTTATGAAAATTGCGAGCAAGCTAAAATCAAATATAAATACTAGATTTTTATCATCAACCAATGTGAAATTGACAGACTTCTCTCTGGTGATGGATGCAATGCTCACGTCACAATATCGAATCAATAACCAATGCACAAAACCAAGTCCCAGCCCTACATGTTTCATTTTTGATAATCTGTTACACTTGTGTGTACATCATAATATGAAAGAAAATATCCAGCTACTTCCATTTTATCATGGCTTTGACTTTAAAGCAGTAAACAACAGGTGACTATGGCTTTCTTCTGTGGGACACAAAAGAAGATTTATTTATTTATTTTTAAGTGTTTTGTTGTTGTTGTTGTTGTTGTTGTTGTTGTTGTTGTTGTTTTCCCATACAATGAAAGTCATTGCAGACCATTGTTGTTTTGGACCCCACTGACTTTCATTGTATGAACAAAAACCGTTGAAATATTCTTTAAAATATATTCTTTTATGTCTCACAGGAGAAAGAAAGTCATACAAGTTTGAAACAGATTTTTCATTTTTGGATGAACTGTCCCTTTAAGGGACCATCTAATGCACTAATAATGACTCATCATCAATATCTGAGTGAAAATACAAAGCTGATACTGCATACTGCAAACGTAATACCATAATTTGTGTGGGGGTGAGAGCATATACACAGTTTAGTTTAACATAAGCAGCTTGACCAGTATTACAAACAGTCTGACCCCTAATACCATTCCCTTTGTAAACAGCACTTAGTCTGCCATTTATCAAAAAAATAAATAAATAAATAAATAAATAAATATAGGGAATAGCTACAAAGATGTGCTGAATTCTGTTCCTAGACAGTCTCTTTCAACCGCATTTCCCCATAGGCACTGACTTTAAACAAAGAGAGCTTTGTCAGGTCGGGCAAATTGTGTGCCCACGCACACACATACACCACCCCTCCCTGTTTCCCAGGCACCCTCTCATCACCTATAGCCTTAAAACCCACAAGACAATCCCATCCTCAAGTTCAAAGAGAGGCTGCACTTGTAGCTCTCAGAACATTTTCTTCTCAGGACTTCCAAAAACAACAGCACTCTTCAGCCACTTCTCATTCAGGACTTGCCAGTTATAAAACACTGTCACTTATCTACCCATGACCAGGATCGGTGCTAGTGGGAGACAAGGCGAATGTAAACTTACAATAAACTGAGGCCTAGGCATACTAGTCAGCCTATTTGAAATTGCTGGGGTTTTTTCTTAAGAAATTTTTTAGTCTCGTATGTTCATCAAAACTGCATTTATTTGATCAAAAATGCAGTAAAACAGTAATACTGTGAAAAATTATTCTGATTTAAAAATACTGTTTTCTATTTTAAAGGTAGAGTAGGCAATTTCAGACCGGCTAATAATAGCAAGCTAGCTTTGAAAACATAAGATCCCACCCTCCCTTCAGAGTACTCTCCAAAGCCACGCCTCCTCCAAAACACATGAACATGCACAGCAAATCGTCACTAGACACAGTGTTAAATTAATTACCTCATGTCTCAAAGCACATAACTTTACAATAATAATGAACATAAACAACTTAGAAAGCCTCTGACTTATACCACTTGACTGCTGCAGATTCATTTCGGCGTTGACAGTGTTGCCGCATTATTCCAAGGAACAGCTCAGAGCAGAATGTCACATATTGGCATCTCTTAATCACGGTAGTTACAACATGGCGTGAATGCAGCTCGTGTCTACAACTTTGCATTGCCTCATGGGACATGCTGATGACGTGTTCACAAGCAGGATTTGTGGAGGTATGCAAATGCAGGTTGACAGACAGTAAGGATATCCTATTATTGCATTCGGACAGAACACAATGGTTGGACGAATATTTTTTTGTCCTGAGACTTCCACAGAAAATATGTGTACTTTTTATTTTATTTATTTATTTATTTTTTTTATTTAGACCTCTTCTATTATTGATTTCTATCAGGATGTGAAGAGAGTTTCAACCTGTATAACAAAAAGTGTTTATGAAAAAAACATTGCCTACCCTACCCTTAATATATAATCCTTCAGAAATCATTTTAAGATGCTGATTTGGTTCTTAAGAAGCATAACATTCTTATTATCATCAATGTTTTCTTTTTGTGTATTTTTTATTTATTTATTTTTTTTTTTTGGAACCATGAATATATATGATATATGAATATATTTTAAAAGGTGCATTTATTTGAAATAGAAATAAAATCTTTTGCAACAATATAAATATTTTACTGTCTTTTTTTTCCAATATAATGCATTCTTGATAAGTAATTAATTTCTTTCCCAAAAAATATAATAATCTTACTGACCCCACACTTTAGAACGGTAGGGTACACTCTAAAAAATGCTGGGTTGTTTCAACCCAAGTTTGGGTCAAAAATGGACAAACCCAACCATTGGGTTAAATTGTTAAATGCATTTTTTTAACCCAACGGTTGGGTTTGTCCATATTTGACCCAAATTTGGGTTAAAACAACCAAGCATTTTTTAGAGTGTATATGCTAATTATATACTCTTAAATGTTGACTACATTCGCTTTTAGCATCAACTGGGGCAGGCGCAACAAGTGGAGGATTCCAGCTGTGCTGCCTGATGCATGTCAAACACAGCCATGGAAAAAATAGGGCTGAACAGTAGATTGGCATGTTGTGGATGTGAGAGATAGTGGAACAGTTGGATATACACAACGTGATTAAAACTAATCAGTATGGAAAGAATTCAAGCAGCGTCAAATTAAAGTGTCAGTTCACATATGCAGATCACGTACAAATATACATATGTATACACTTTTGTGAGCTCAAAAAAAATCAACAAACACATACAGTATACACTACTGAAATCTGTAAGATTTTTTTTAAAGAAATTAATTCAGCAAGGATGCATTAAATTGATTAAAAGTGACAGTAAACACATTTATAATGTTACAAAATACTTTTATTTGAAATAAGTGCTGTTCTTTTGAAACATTCTATTCATCAAAGAATCCTTAAAAAAATTATCAGGGTTTCCACAAAAATAACTGGTGAGACTTATTTATAAAATAAGAAAAGAAACTCTTACTGAACTAAAACTTATACTCATAACTTATACTCAAAACTTTAACTCATAATTACAGTAAATATGTTCTCAAACCTATACAATACAAATTGTTTATTGATGAAGGAGCTTGTTTTACATGTTTAAATATAGCCTAATCCCTGCCCTAGTTCTTGTCGAAGAAAGGTAATTGTTCAGTAGATTGTTTTTCATTACACATTTTTTTTTACGTAACCGGCTGATGATGGCACATACACTATCACCATCCTGTCCCTTCAGTACTCGCCTCATAAAACATTTCTGAATTGCTTTGATACAACAATTTCAATATACAACCAATGTAAGTGGTGTATTCATATGTGATGAATCAAAAGTGAATCTATTGTTTGATAGAAGCCCAACTTGAAATGAAATGAAAATTAAATAACATTGAACTCAGTATGTACATGATTGCCAGTCTTTTGCCGTGTGATTCATTTTCAAATACTTTTTTTTTTTCTTCTTCTTTTATTTTTCAGATCTAGGAGAGAAAATATTTAACGTACAGTACGTTCCAAAACCTAGAGTGCTGCCTTGCTGCCTACTTAGTATTCCAACAGAGAAGGAACCACATAAGTGTCTGGTTCGGAATGCCCTACATAAGCAGGAACTCTGTGCGCCACACAAGAGAGTATCTCAATTGATTCTAATAGAGTTTGACATTAGCATTTTGCAAAGCTAAAGATTAGCCTGATAGTCACAAAGCGGGGCAATTTTCTGAAATTACCTTAAATGCATAAACATAGATAGCACACAGCAATATTGGATAATCAAAAGAAGGTTTTCACAATGATGCCATAGAAGAACCAATATGGGTTCCAAAAAGAACCTTTCAGTGAACAGTTCTTAAAAGAATTTTCTTCTTAATATTTTAATAATCTGAATAACCTTCTTTCAGCTATAAAGAACCTTTCAAAGTTTCTTCAATGAACCATAGATGCCAAAAAAGAACATTTATTGTTAAGAGTGTAGTTCTTTTTATCAACACTTTTCAGAACTGAATGAATTGACCCTTCGCAGGGAGTTTGATTGACAAGCGATCTAACCAATCAGAACGTCAAATCTGCCATTTTGTCCAACAAAGCAGTCAGGAGTTAGAAGATTAACCTCGGTGGAACTAAACTTGAAAAATGGTGTGTACTGACGTCTTTCCACGTTTGAAACAACATTCCTTCTCATGTTCATTCATGTTTATTTGATTCTATAAATGAACTAGTAGGAAGAGATGATCAGTCTTTGCGAAGGGTTAGTTACATTAATAATCAACAATAGTTGTATATACATAGACACCTCATTAACGGTTTTTATGGGCTGCTATATGTTAGCCCTCCGCCATATTGGAACAGTCAAAGCCAGTCTGTGAACACTCAAGAGCAAGTTGACTGCATCTGAAACCGTTAGATGCACATACTTTATCTATAGTTGCAACTGACTTCAGCAGAGAATTTTGCTAAACGAACACAATACAACAAGACGAAGCATTAGCTAACACAACGTTAAAAAGTTAGTAGTTTAAAAACCTGTAATATTGAGTTTTACATATAAAAACCCAAACCAACACTCACCTGTGAAATGTTATCCCATTTATTCGGGAATATGAATCTTGCCGGTTCCACAACCAGAAGCTGTGGAATGTTGTGGCATTATTGATTCTTACTGTGAGTGACGACACGTTGACTGTTCCAAGATGGTGGACACGCCAAAGTGTCTGGAGCAGTTGAATGTGACATCTACATATACGTATCAATGTAATCAACCGGAGAGATTTTTACACTGAGCTTAGCACAATGCACTCTGGGATTGTCACTCCATGTTACATGTAATGCTGCCTTAGAATTTGGCCAACACTAGGTAGCAAAATTAAGTTACCTACCCTTTGCTTCAGGAGCATGTCTATTATGCCTCAAAATAATGTCTTGGAGGCAGCTCACTAGGTTTAGAAACAGAGCCTTAGTCTTAACCCAGAATTATTATTGAAAATGTCACTGATTATATACATGATCAAATATATATCTAAGGAAAGATGAGTTTCTAATTAAAAACGTTTTTGAACTACATAGTTATCTGCCTGTCTTTGAAGTTGCAGTGATGGAAAACTGATGCAACATAAGCTGACCTGAATGTGTTAAATTTGCAATGTTCAGTAGCTGTAGTGTAAACTTCATTACTCTTAAAAAAATACTGTAAGTGAATGATTATTAGCCCCATATTTTATAGTTGAATGCATGTTTATGTTTTTTTATAACAAAAATCTCAATGCCATCCCACCAGAGCGATTGCTGGCCCCTGCCCAACCACCCGTGTGAAAAATCCCTGCCTCCGCCAGCATCCACGACACCATATCAAACACACACACACACAGCGCTCCATCTCGCAAGAGAGACCTCAGTCCTCCGCTATTCTGTTTTTGACTCCATTCATCTTTCCACAATAGAGACCTGCTTAGTTCTGTTTTCATTCCCATTATTTCTTCAATGTCAAGCACATACTTGTGAAATATGGCAAATTTGTCACTGAATATTGACTGCACAACGTGCGAGTGCCATCATTTAGAAGGTCATTAGCATTTTTCATAGACTGTTTTCATAAGATTGGTGTTCGACAATAGTCATTCCTCAAAAATCAAATGAATGACCATCTGAAGATGGGTGAAAAAAAAAAAAATCCCAGACGAATGTAAAAGCAGAATGAGATAAATTATCCTCATCATGTTCTCCCGGTTTAATGAAACGTTCTCCACAGCGCTGTGGAAACCACCGTCATTTAAAATCCATTACCAGAGAGAGATGGGGATGTGGCCACCATTATACCAACATTAATTGCACCATGTGGCCATTACTCTTGTAACCTTTGACCTTTAAAATGTCTATTGGAGGCAAGTGACGTAAAGCCATTTGGGTCAAAAATGAACTTTCAGCAACGGCCATTCTCGACCATTATTTCCTTCAACTTCAGAACGGCCTTCGCCATATTGCCGTATCAAGTTTTCTTTGAAGTCCAGGGACACAGACAGGTCAAAGCAGACAGTAATAGTAGCCAGCATAAGGTCGCTGTTAATAAAATATCTCCTCTCTCTCATTTACTCTCCCTCTCAGTTTAGATCTAATTTACTCCATTCGACACATGCTGCTGAGTCGACTGAATTCACTCGCTGCCTATTCCTTCTCTCTACACTTCTCTTGGCCCAGTTCACCGCCACACACACCCACACACACACACCAAAATATCGAATTAAGGCGTCGCCATGCATCACAGACCACTTTGAGAGGCAGACGCGCACACACAAACACACACCGCCACACTTCATCAGATGACCAGAGCTCTGTGAAGGGCGTCCGAAGAAGAGAGCCAGAAGTCGATTCAAGTCCACACAGGCTTTGCTTTGGGTGAAGAAGTGTGAAATATTAAATAAATGAGCATGATACCAGGTCAGTGACAAACAAATATACCATAATTACACACCAACTGTGAGCAATGATTAAGTGAAACACATTTCAGAGAGGCGCTTTGGTAATGGGGGACACAAAGATATTTATGACAGCAGTGACACTTCTAGTTCACAATCTCCTGACTACATCTACTATATAACAAATCAAATTATTTACGGCTGCTGGTTTTAATGCTTCATTTGCAGTAACAGTAAACTACATAGGCCTAACAACAAAGCACAATAGTGGTACAGTGATTGTATCAGATAGTAAAACTATGGTACTTTGATATTAAATGGAAAATGGATACTGTAATCGTCAGTGTTGGGGAGTAGTTAACTACATGTAGCGACGCTACTAGTTTAACTACATTTAACTCAAAGCTTTATCACTGCATGTGCTTTGAGTTTATCCTGCATTTTTCTGTGTATCCAATTTAAGTTGCATATATTTTGTTCTTGCATGGATGCAGATGCAGGTGCAGGTCCGGTTCCAGAATCAAATCACTAAGGGTGCTCCTGAAATTAGTCAGGATGCTATAGTAAAGTGCAGCTGTAATGTGTAAGCAATGGTTCCACCATAACAATTGAGACATTTAAGATTTTTTTAAGTCATTACTTTACAAATAATTGGAATAGAATTTCAAAAATATTGATACAAAAATTTAAATATTTTTCTGCATTTACATTGCTTATTATTATTGCATATTTTTGTCCTGTGTTATGGTTATGATAGCAATTTTGAGAGTGAATCCTGCATTTATATGTAGATATCACTTCTGAAACTGTGGAGTGCAGTTGGTCGTCGGTCCTCTTATAGCATGAAAAAAAACCTTTGTTAAAATTCTGAATGTATTATATAAATAGTTCCGTTTGAGGGGTGCTAAGGTGCGTAGAACCCGGCCTGCAATGGAGTGACATTTGTAGCAGTTTTGCACTTTGACAGTCAGTGTGAGATATAGGCTACATTTGAGTTATGTATCTTTTGATATGAAATGATATGAAATCAAAAATCAAAGTAGTTTCAATGTAGCTAGCTACATTTTCATAATCATCTAGCTGGTGGGCTGTCTGAATGACAGGAAGTCCTGTATAATTTAGAAATGTTATCAAAATACATTTTAAGTTACTAAATTTGAATAACATTTGAATTATGAATACTATGTATACTGTAAGTACTGTACAATTCTACTGTAAGAAGTAGAATTAAAAATAATTGAATTTCAAATAATACTTAAACCAAGAGAAATGTGTATTTAGCTATTTCATTTAGCTATTTCATCATACTTGTTGAATTTGTTTAGAATTGTAATTCAGTTTCCAATTCCTCTTTGTGCCATTCAAAGTAAATTCAACACACACTCATGAACTAAAAGGGAGACAATTCTTCAATTATGAAGTTTTAATTCTGAAAAAAATAATAATAATATTTTTTCTTTAATACTGAATAATACTTAAAGGATTAGTTCACTTTAAAATAAAAATTACCCCAAGCTTTACTCACCCTCAAGCCATCCTAGGTGTATATCCTAGGTGCCAGACCACCTTCCCCATTTAAAGTTAAGGATATTTATTAATATAATTCTGATTGTGTTCATCAGAAAGAAGAAAGACATATACACCTAGGATGGCTTGAGGGTGAGTAAAGCTTGGGGTAATTTTCATTTTAAAGTGAATTTGTTACATGAGTATTGCTTTGATGGATAGTTAACCCACCTTACTATTCAAATAGTATCCTGACCTATCCTCATACAGAACTTTTGTCTAAATGCGGTTTGCGCTGCTCTCTCACTGTCATTTTTAAGCTTTTTCATATATATCTAGAACCAGAGCCCATCTCTAGGGTCTACATTCCTCCATTTTCACCCACTTTTCAGGTTCCTCCATCACGCTCTCTGTTAGCTCAAGGCTCGGGCCTTGCTGACAGCGCTGGGACTCTTGGAAAGGAAGGGGACTGAGATTCTCATAATTGATTTGGGACCAATTCCCCTGTATAAGTGTTTGCACTTTTTTTGTTCACACATTATGTCCCTGTCTTGTTGAATAGGATTTCGAAAAAAGGCTAAATTAGACCCACTGGCTAATCCAGGCTTGCCAAGTTCATGGAGAGAATGAGAGACACATTCAAGAGGAGCTTAGCACAGATACTATCTTTGTGTCGCTGTTGACAATGCGAGAACAGCTTTATGTCTGAATTTCGAGAAGCTAAACCGTTGGCAACCTTCGGATAAGTGTGCCGTTTACACTCAAGGGCAGCGTTGAGAAAACAGCTCGTACCCAGACAGACGCCACTTTTGCTGTGAGCTGTATTTTATGTGGGTCTGCATTAAAATTCAGTTCATTGAGTTAATAATGTCCCCAGTGATTACCAAACTGTCAGCTTTTTGCTAAAATTAGTAATGGGTCCCATTGGGAATGGATCCTGCGGTACTGTGTGGAGGTACCTCGCTCAGGAACGAGTGCAAGTCTGAAGGAAACATATGCTCTGTGTCATCATTCTAACAACAGGCAACACCTGTTTGACAAGTACAGGGGAAAAAAGTTCAGTTGCCAAAAATTTCTCATCTGAGCATTTTTATGGCAAAATCCTGGAGGTTAATAACCTGCTGTGCTGAAAAGCATATGTTGTGGGTGGGATGGGATGCTGGTGTGCTAGTGTTCCCACTAAGCTTTTTAAGCTAACTTAACCAGCAAGACTTCGTCCAGAGTCATCAGAAAGGCCATGCTATTAATTTGTAACAGACAGACCGGCACCAAACTAGCACTAACTGCTGTTGTTTCATTTTCTATCCACTTTCCTTGCTGTAATTTTGTTTTTCAGTTAACAAATTCAATGTAAAAAGAATTTGAAATAACAAACAGCAAAATGAAATAAAGATTAAGTAGGCTTAAGTAGAATATAAAACAAAATTACAGAGAGGAAAGTGGATAAAATATGAAACAACAACAACAGCAAAAACAGAAGGAAAAAGAAACAATAATCATACAGTAATGACAAATGAAATAAATAAAATAAATGGATTTTTTTCCCCTGGTTTTTATTTTGTAAATTTGCAGCATATGTGCAAACATATCAAAATATAAAATATAATATAAATATAAATATTATAAATTTATGAAAAATTACAAACGACCAATATCAGGGGGGAAAATGGCAACCATAAATCAAAGAAAAAAAGTCAGTGCCATGTTTAATTAACTTTGCTAAAGACAAATGTTTTTAAAACTTACAACTTATGTGTGGTATCAGACTTTTTTTGTGGCTGAAAGGCTCAGCCAGATGGTAGCTGGAAGTCTTAAATGCCTTCCCTAAGTGAGTAACACTCAGATGAATACCAATTTCTCCAGGGAGGAGGTAGATTGAAGGCCTCCTGTTTCTTTTGAAGGCAACTACAGGGGAAGGCTATTGTGCGTGTGTTCTATTTGCAGAACTATAGTTGAATTCTACGCATTCATTAAGCCTCACTGAAAGGGACCCATGACACTGGAATTCCGTTCATTCAGACCCTGACATGGCCAAGCTGATGAAAAGTGATGGAGCCTCTCCAGTGAATAGCACAGAGAAAACGGCACAACTCAAACCCAATTAAAGAGCAATGATTGCAATTCTCAGTTACGAGGCCATTTTGTTCCAAGCTCATGTGGAGTAATTGAGAATCCAGACATACCAGTAGTGCTCTACTTTGCACATCTTCTGGAATGGCAGAAAAAGAAAGGACAGAGAGGAAGAGAGGAAGAGAGAGAGATAGAAGAGGTCAACATTGTCCAGGCAACTAGAATATCAAGTATGCAGCAATCAATTGCTACTTGGTTGCTAGTTGCTAATTGGTAGTGGTGGTTAATATAACACTGAACAAAAACAGTAACTGTCCACTTTTTTTTCTGCAGCCTTGGTTCTGGAAGTATTTCTTTTAGTAGTCATTAAAAACTTAACGGACGAATTATGGAATGCACTACAATCCCATGAAGCATTGACAATTAAAAATTATGCAATATATATAAAAATACTATATAAAACGATTGATTTTTTTTTTTTCACTGATTTTAATGGTAACACTTAGTATAGAGAACACATATTCACTATTAACTATGACTTTTCCCCCAATAAACTCCACATTTACTTCTTATTAATAATTAGTAAGATAGCTGTTAAGTAGGATTAAGAATGCAGAATAAGGTCATGCAGAATAAGCCATTAATATGTGCTTAATAAACCAGCCAAGCCAATAGTCTAGTAAAATGCATGCTAATAAACGACAAGTTAAAAGTCCGTAAAACAAAGTGTTACCATTGTAATTATAAAAAATAATATTTATTTATTTTTATTGATAACTACAATTGTATTATTTTTAATGCAAAATATTTCAAATATTAGTAGTCTGAATTAGGATATTTAACATTGATTGATTCATTCATTACATTGAACCATACTGAACTATGACTTCTACAAAAGGATTATATTAATAAGCGACTAGTTAAAAGACTGTTAAATAAAGTTACCATTTTAATTATAAAAATAATATTTACTTTTTATTGATAACTAGAATTTTATTATTTTTTAATGCAAAATATTACAAATATAAGTAGTTTGAATTAGGATATTTTACATTGATTGATTGATTGATTGATTGATTGATTGATTGATTGATTGATTGATTGATTGATTGATTGATTGACTGATTGACTGATTCATTCATTCATTACATTGAACCATACTGAACTATGACTTCTACAGAAGGATATACATTGGGCCAACAACAGTAATGCCTAAAACAGTTTCTCTATGAGCAAAATGAAATGGTATTTTTACTTCCAGAACCTGAAATCCAGTATTTACAATTTTAGTCTATTTACTGAATTCCTTTAGATTTAAAGCATAATCTGCAATATATATGCAATGTATGGAGGCATTTGATTTCTTCTGAGGGACACATGTTCTTTAATATTTATGAATGCCCTGGGTTTTCCCTGTACAGTCTAGCAGTAGTAGCAGATGAAGGCCTCCTTATTTTTTCTACAGCTATTTTCCACATGGACAACTGTAACCTGAAATAGCTGGCCACTGTGAACATGAAGTTCTGATATGATTGGTGACTCAGCCTTCCACGTCCTAGACCTAGACTGACCAGCACTAATCTAAATGAGCATGGACAAAGAGTTATCAAACTGGACACTGATAGATCGAATGATTTTACTGGGCAAAACATTAGTTCTATTCAGCTTACTCACTCACTGTTAAATAGGATTTAGTCACTGACATTAAAAAGACATTCCTTGTTTCTCAGGAATATGTTAATGTTGGCTTGTGCAAGTGTAGTGAGTCATTTATTTTTGTATTTTTTAAAAAAAAATCTATTTGCTAAGTGTGCATGTGCACATTTAAATGAGATAGTTTACTCAACTATAAAATTTTGTCATTATTTACTCCACGTCATGTTGTTTCAAACCCAAAAGCTGTTATATTTTCAGTAAAACACAACAATGGATGTTTTTGAAGCAGATTTATGCAGTTGTTTTCCATAAGCAGGACTCTTAAGCTCCAAAACTGACAACCAACCAACCAACCAACCAACCAATCAACCAATTAATCAATCAATCAATCAATCAATCAATCAATCAATCAATCAATCAATCAATCAATCAATCAATCAATCAATCAATCAATCAATCAATCAATCAATCAATCAATCAATCCCTAAATAAATATAATTTATAAAAAAAAATGAATGACTGAATGTGATGTTATTGGTGTTTCTTGCCATTTTGGATTTAAACAGCCATGGTCACTATGAACTTTCATTGTATGGAGAGTATCTGTTTGATGAGACAGAAAAAAAAAAGGGGGGGGGGGACTTTTTGATGAGTAAATAGCAACAGCTTGTTATTCTTGGGCTTTCTAAGCATATGTTTAGGTTTGCACGTGTGCCAGTCCATATTCTCACACAGTTGTGCATGTGTGTGTAGTACAGCCCCTTTAGCCTCCTTGAAGCTAATACAAGCCAAGTGAACCAATCTAAGATCCATCACCAGAGGACAGTGTGATAAACGGCTCTGTCAGGCCAGGCCGCTATGGCCTTGACTTGCAGAGCGAAAACATCACATCTCACCCTGCACCTCAGAACCCCTCAATGTTTTTCCCTGACCATTTTCTGGATATAGAAAACCTTTTGGCACATTTACTGCATGTCAATGCTGCTTTGTTCTGCATCGGAATGATTTAACGACTCATTTGTGACTTGCATTTGTTTTATAAGCTGATCGTTTTGTATAGTTTTTTTTTTTCTTTAGATGGTTTTTAGAATTATAGTTTAAATATTTTACAGCACACATGGTAAATACCACCGAAAAATGATAGCAAAGTAACATCATCTCATTAGGAAAGACATTAAGAGTGTGCAGAATTAGCCTTAAAAGCACTTCACAGAGTAATTGTCTCTAAAGAAATGGGTGTATTTAAACCCTGATGTTCCCTTTGTTGACCGAACATTTTACCAAATGAACCAAACGCGACATTGCCGAAAGCACAGTGGCAGTAGCTAATGAAATCTCATAGAGTTAATGAAGTCATTTAAATAAACTAAGCTTCATCACGTACAGTCTGTGAAATTACAAATATTTCTGTATGTCAGGCACATCTTTTGCCCTTTCTGGGGTGTTTGTGTGGGTGGACAGTTGGACAGTATGTAGTTTTATGTGTTTAAAAAAATTAATTATATGTCTGTCACATTTATGATGTGAATAGGAGCTCTAATAATGGACACAAAGGTTGGACGATTGATCCAAGACAGCAATACAGCCAGAAAGGGGGAAAATAAATGTGGATGTAAATATAAATAGACAGATAAAGATAGACAGACAAAGAGACGGAGTCACCCAGAGGCAAAAAATAGCACCCTTCATATTTCGTCATCTTTGGCAGTGTACTAAAAATGACTCAAGACCCTATGACATCAAAACTGGAATTTTGTGGCTTCTAGACCATTTCTATTAGCTTTGAGGTCATCTATATACTAGCTTATTCCCAAAAATAAAATGACAGATTGCACATTTAAAGTTTACAGTCCTTTTTCTGGGAAAATGGACAAAATATACTGATGCCTGCTCATACTACCACATATCTCTGACTAACAATAGCACGTGGTCTATAATACGTGGAGACGGCTATCTGTTAGAATTCCCATTCATCTTAAAGTCAGTAACTTGGCTGGTCCTGCCCCAACTTTCTGTCTAAACAGAAAATATATCAAAATAGGCATAAAGAACTGCACTTGTCAAGCTGTTTAATGGGGTCTGTGAAGGTTCACTTGCATAATATCCCACTGCGTATTACTCAATTAGAACTAAACAAACCAATTTCACTAAGAACCAGAGAAATTCATCAGTCAATTTGTCCTTCTATTGTTAGATTTTGTTGTATTTGGCTGAGCAGACATTTTGGTGGCTCGCCAGTGTATTAGATTTCTCTAATACATAAAATAAATAAGCTTGTGCTTAAAAAGAAATAACATTAAGAAAAAATAAGTAAGCTTCTCGTGGGGAGAAGAATTTATTGAAGGTATTTAGGTAGTTCGGTAGTAGGAGTGATAAACTCTCGACTCCCAAAATCATCTAACTGCTTGGCGCAAATTATGTTAATGATGCAATTTATTTACGTTATTTGCATTAAATTATTTGAAAGCGTTAAGGATTTTGAATTACTTGCATGTGTTAAAGTGTCAACATTGACAGTACCAGATAATATAATATAATATAATATAATATAATATAATATAATATAATATAATATAATATAATATAATATAATATAATATAATATAATATAATATAATATAATATAATATAATATAATATAATATAATATAATAAAAAAGCTGAGTCTGAATCTTAGCGGCTGTATGCATTTTAAAGTAAAAGATTTTACACAGACAAAACAGAAATAAATAATTAAACACTCATTAACAAAACTACATGGGAGTGCAAACAAACAAACAGGAACATTAACACAGAATCCTTAGACTTTATTAGACTACTGTCTGAACCAATAAATCAAATAAACAGAACATAACTAAGTCTTGAGATGAGCCTCATAAATAACAAATCAGTGTTTCGCTTGGTTGCATGTTCATACAATCTAAATAAGGTTTGGCATGGAGGCGTTCAAACATGATCCGCCCCAAAAGACAGTGCAATCACAATATCAAAAGACACATTATATTAAATTCAAATCTTGCCCTCCACCACAGTTCCCAACTCTGGGCACTTTTGGTTCATTATACACTAACTTCAAATATGCTCAGATAGGTTTTGACAGCTATGGTAAACAACATAAGGGAGACCAGAACATTGATTTTTAAGTGAGCTTTCATTTTAATTGCATCATATACCCTTATATGTGCATCTGAAAATACGCAAAATAAAGTTTCTATACCTTCAAATATTTTTCTAAATACCTTAAAAGACTTTTAATGTTATGGGACTTAAATAGCTAACTATCCCTAAAAGGGTGTGGAACCACACCAAACAACAGCTAAACAGGCTAGAGTGAATCCTAGGACTTGTTATCATATTGGACAGATGGATTCTGACACCTGTAGTCCCTGTTTCTGTTTGAAAAGCACGGCTGGCCTCCCAGGGCCCAGCTTCTTTCTGCACTCTTCTGTCAGCTGTCACTGAGGCAGAGACCCCTCGGGCCATCACCGTCACTGTGACGAGGGTTACTGTTGGTGACACATGGATAACTCCTGGGACCTGGGCGCTGGCTCACAGCCTTGCTTGCAAACAAAGGTCAAAGGTCACTTTAGAAGAAAGTTCAAATACAGAAGATTTACATATAGAGGTTTGTCGATGTGGAAAGCAGGCCAGTGCCGAAAGCCATGGGAACGGATCGAGTGTAAATGAGCATCGCCTGCGTGCCACACCGGTCTCGATTTCAACGTGGTACACGTCTTTTCGCTGTGAAATCTTCAATGTTTTTTTATAAAGTGAACATAAGAATACCTCTTATGTTTTTGGTAAAATTTCAAGTTTAACACTTACTAGACTGGAGTTTTATCCACACATAATTTTTTCATCTTAAATTCTGAGTATCAAATATGATACATCAGGCTTTAAAGAAATGTTCATTTGTATATATATTTTGCCCCCCACAATAAACACTACAGAGCTCTGATCATAAAACTACATCATACAAAGAAATATTATTGCAAGATATAGAGTGATGACTGATGTCACACACACACACATATATATATATATATATTATATTATACACACACACACACAAATTATATATATATAAATACATTTTCTATTGATCATTGCTGCCATGATCAATAGAAAATGTACACATACTGTACATCCTTGTTTAATACAATTTTGTTTACCATCTGCTTTCTGTAGTAGGATATAGCGCAACAGTAATTGTGGCAAGCAAAAAAAAAAAAAAAGTTTTATAAACAAGGAGTAAACCTTAAAAAGCCTTATTTTCATAACAAGTCTTGTTTGTGCATTTAGTGGCTGATTAAATTGTACTGCTATTGATTAGTGAATAGGACAGATTTTTGTGCTGAAACACTGCAGTTGTTTAGTGAATTCACCCCTTAAAGTTATACAAATGACTTACAGAAAAGCTAACAGATCTTTTCATTGTTATATATTGAGAAATTTTTACAGCAAACCATGTTCAATTTCACTTGAGCAACTTTGTTTCATCAGCATAAAACACAAATCCAGATGGTAGAAAATCCCATTTTCAGCCAGATAGGTGCCAACAAGAATGAAAAGATGGCAGCTGCGAACAACCACACCAGCAGCCACATCTCACGTTCGTAATTAGAGAAAAAACAATTATTCTCTCTCACACAAAGACATGAGACAGCTGCATAATCCCGAGGGCACACACTATGGTGCTCTTTAAGTAGGTGATTTGCTCATGATTCTTGAGTCAACATCCATGTCTATGCATAGTTAAGCATGTTGCATTGCTGCCAAGGGGGTGTAAAGAAATATGGCATTGTGGGCAACCAAACTATCATTGATCTGATGTCAATGGTATTCAGAAAGCTACTCAAAATATGCAAAATATGCTACTAACACTACAAGCTATACAATATAATAAAAATAAAATATAAAAGATAGTCAGCTGTAACTTGATCTAATAAATGTTTAAACAAAGTACAACATAAAAATATTGCCAGCTGCAAAAACTAAAAAATAAATAAATTGTTCTTAAATGTATTCTAACTATCCATGTTTTCATCAGTATAGCTCTGGTGTGGACTTAAATATAAATAATAATAATAATAATAATAATAATAATAATAATAATAATTAAAACTATAGTTGTAGTTATCAGCTTTGGTGTGAACTACTCTTTAACCATGAGAGGAAGTAATAATGTAGTGCACATT